>NC_057807.1:644237626-644502064 GCF_018294505.1 Triticum aestivum
CCGAGTGGAAGGCTGGCTTACCACTCGGTAGGATTTTGATAAACTTAGGCGAGTCCTTGGACTGCAGCTAAGCCTCCGAGTGAGAGGATCGCTCTTCACTCGGTAGGATTTTCACAACTTAGGCGAGTGCTTGGACTGCAGCTAAGCCCCCGAGTGGAAGGCTGGCTTACCACTCGGTAGGATTTTGATAAACTTAGGCGAGTCCTTGGACTGCAGCTAAGCCTCCGAGTGAGAGGATCGCTCTTCACTCGGTAGGATTTTCACAACTTAGGCGAGTGCTTGGACTGCAGCTAAGCCCCCGAGTGGAAGGCTGGCTTACCACTCGGTAGGATTTTGATAAACTTAGGCGAGTGCTTGGACTGCAGCTAAGCCTCCGAGTGAGAGTCTGGCTCACCACTCGGTAGGATTTTTACAAACTTAGGCGAAACGGATTCGCAGCTAAGTCACCCACTGAGGGGAATTTCATTGGACCAAAAAATAAAAAGTGACAGATATTATGGAGGAACTATGACACTTATTATTTTGGGGTCCATGAACTACAGAAGTACTTTATTGCAACTCATCCGAGTGATAAAGCTTAAGTGTAAAACGGGCGGAGTAGCTCCGCGTTCCAAGCTCGGGGCTCGTCGATATTATGCTCGACGTTGTAAAGACGATACGCCCCGTTGTGGAGAACCTTGGTGACGATGAAGGGGCCTTCCCAAGAAGGAGCAAGCTTGTGTGGTTTGTGCTGATCTACTCGGAGAACCAAATCCCCTTCCTGGAAGGCTCGACCTCTCACATTTCGGG
This sequence comes from Triticum aestivum, assembly GCF_018294505.1. Classification (NCBI taxonomy): domain Eukaryota; kingdom Viridiplantae; phylum Streptophyta; class Magnoliopsida; order Poales; family Poaceae; genus Triticum; species Triticum aestivum. The sequence goes on from NC_057807.1 coordinate 644,238,416, forward strand.
CGTGGAAACGCCGCAGATCTTGTTGGTAGATGGTCGACCGGATCAGAGCCATCTCCCTTTCTTCCTCTAAAAGGTCGACTGCGTCCTGCCGCGCTTGTTCAGCTTCTACTTCGCTGTAGATTTCAACTCGAGGAGCATTGTGGAGAAGATCATTCGGCAAGACTGCCTCAGCTCCATAGACCAAGAAGAATGGAGTTCTTCCGGTCGACCGATTGGGCGTGGTCCGCAGTCCCCAGAGTACAGATGGAAGTTCGTCGACCCGAGCTCCAGCCGCGTGTTTGAGATCACGCATCAGTCGAGGCTTCAGTCCCTTGAGAATCAGTCCATTAGCTCGCTCTGCTTGTCCATTCGACTGCGGATGGGCGACTGATGCATAGTCGACTCGTGTGCCCTGGGAGTTGCAGAAAGCTCTGAATTCCTCTGAGTCAAAGTTCGACCCATTATCCGTTATGATGCTGTGCGGGACTCCATATCTGAATATTAGTTCCCTGATGAAGCTAACAGCAGTACCGGCGTCAAGGCTCTTGATTGGTTTAGCCTCGATCCACTTGGTGAACTTGTCGACTGCCACCAGTACATGCGTGAAGCCACTTCGTCCTGTTCTCAAAGGACCGATCATATCCAGCCCCCAAACTGCAAAAGGCCAGACGAGTGGGATGGTCTTCAAAGCTGACGCAGGCTTGTGCGACATATTCGAGTAGAACTGACATCCCTCGCACTTATCCACTATCTCCTTTGCCATCTCATTCGCCTTGGGCCAGTAAAATCCGGCTCGGTATGCTTTGGCCACGATGGTCCGAGAGGACGCGTGATGACCGCAGGTCCCCGAGTGAATATCATTGAGGATGAGTCGACCTTCTTTTGGTGTTATGCACTTCTGGCCAACTCCAGTCGCGCTTTCTCTGTATAATTGTCCTTTGATTACGGTAAAGGCTTTAGATCGACAGACGATCTGTCGAGCCTCTTCCTCATCCTCCGGAAGCTCTTTCCTCAAGATATATGCGACATACGGAATCGTCCAGTCGGGAATGACTACAAAAACCTCCATGATCAAGTCGACCACCGCTGGGACTTCAACTTCAGTCGGATCTGTGGCACTCTTGGGCTGCGGAGTTTCTTCGGTGAAAGGATCTTCTTTGACTGACGGAGTGTGTATATGCTCCAAGAACACACCACTCGGAATGGCTTCTCTCTTGGAACCTATCTTTGCTAGATCATCAGCTGCTTGATTTTTCAGTCGGGGTATATGATGGAGCTCCAACCCCTCGAACTTTTTCTCCAGCTTCCTCACTGCACTGCAGTATCCAGTCATGGCTGGGCTTCTCACGTCCCACTCTTTCATCACCTGATTGACCACTAAATCCGAGTCGCCATAGACCATTAGGCGACGGACGCCGAGTGAAATGGCCATGCGCAACCCATATAGGAGGGCCTCATATTCTGCCTCATTGTTGGAGGAATCAAAGTGAATCTGGAGCACATATCTGAGCTTATCTCCTCTGGGGGAAACCAGGACAACCCCAGCACCGGAACCATTCAACATCTTAGAACCATCGAAAAACATGGTCCAATGCTCCGAGTGAACTTCAGTCGGCTGCTACTGTTCGATCCACTCGGCGAGGAAATCTGCTATTGCCTGGGACTTAATGGCTTTCTTTGCCTCAAACTTGATATCAAGGGGAAGAAGTTCAATCGCCCATTTGGCCACTCGACCAGTTGCATCTCTGTTGTGCAAAATCTCTGATAGTGGAGCGTCGCTGACGACTGTGATTGAATGGTCAGAGAAATAATGAGCAACCTTCTTTGTGGTCATGTATATTCCATACACAAGCTTCTGATAATGAGGATATCTCTGCTTGGATGGAGTCAAGACTTCAGACAAATAATACACTGGGCGCTGAACTTTGAGAGCTTTTCCTTCTTCTTCCCGCTCGACCGTTAGCACAGTACTGACGACTTGTCCTGTGGCTGCGATGTAGAGCAACAGAGGCTCTTTGCTGATTGGAGCAGCAAGCACCGGCTGGGTGGAGAGCAGAGCTTTTAGCTCGGCAAACGCTGCATCAGCTTCTGGAGTCCACTCGAACTTGTCTGCCTTCTTCATCAGTCGGTAAAGAGGCAATGCCTTTTCACCGAGTCGTGAGATGAATCGACTTAATGCGGCCAAGCATCCAGTAAGCTTCTGGACATCGTGCACTCGCACAGGGCGTTTCATTCGGAGAATAGTGCCAATCTTTTCTGGGTTAGCGTCGATTCCCGTTCGGAAACGAGAAAACCGAGTAACTTGCCACCAGGAACTCCAAATGTGCACTTTGATGGATTGAGCTTGATATCATACCTTCTGAGGTTGGCAAATGTTTCGGCGAGGTCAGCGAGCAGGTCGGAACCTTTTCGTGACTTGACAACAATATCATCCATATAAGCTTCCACATTCCGACTGATTTGGGTGAGTAGACACTTCTGAATCATTCGCATAAAAGTGGCTCCGGCATTCTTGAGGCCGAATGGCATGGTGATATAGCAGAAGCACCCGAATGGAGTGATGAAAGCTGTTTTTACCTCATCGGGCCCGTACAGACGGATCTGGTGGTACCCGGAGTAAGCATCTAAAAAAGACAACCTCTCGCATCCCGCGGTCGAGTCAACAATTTGATCTATGCGAGGGAGAGGAAAGTGATCTTTCGGGCAGGCCCGGTTGATGTGCTTGAAATCAATGCACATTCGGAGCGACTTGTCCTTCTTAGGAACCATGACGACATTAGCGAGCCACTCGGAGTGGTATATCTCTCGGATATATCCTGCCGCCAACAGTCGAGCCACTTCTTCACCGATGGCCTTTCTCTTCTGGACGGCGGACCGCCGAAGATGCTCTTTGACTGGTTTTGCAGACGAGTCGACTCTTAGGCGATGCTCAGCCAGTCCCCTGGGAACACCTGGCATGTCAGCGGGCTTCCATGCAAAAATGTCCCAGTTCTCACGGAGGAACTGGATGAGCGCTTCTTCCTATTTTGGGTCGAGTGTTGTGGTGATGCGGGTCGGAGCTGCTTCGGGATCGGTCGGGTGAATGTGAACAGGCTTCGTCTCACCGGACGACTGGAATGCAGACTCTGTGGCGGGCTTTTTGGATCGCAGCAAGTCACTCGGATCTGTGTTTTGCTTGTATTCTTCGAACTCGACCGCTGTCACTTGGGAATCGGCAATCTTGGAGCCCTTCTGAAAGCACTCCTCTGCCTTTTTCCTATCACCGGTGACAGTGATCACACCTTTGGGACCGGGCATCTTCAATTTGAGGTACACGTAACATGGTCGAGCCATGAACCGTGCATAGGCTGGTCTCCCCAAAATGGCATGATATGCACTTTGAAAATCCACGACCTCAAACGTCAACTTTTCTTTGCGAAAATGCTTTGAATCGCCAAACACTACGTCCAAAGCTATCTGGCCGAGTGACTCGGCTTTCTTCCCTGGTATAACTCCATGGAAGCTCATGTTACTAGTGCTCAGTCGGGACATCGGAATGCCCATACCTTTCAACGTGTCTGCATATAACAGATTCAGCCCACTTCCACCATCCATCAGCACCTTTGTCAGTCGAGTGCCTTCGACAACTGGATCGACCACCAAAGCTTGCCTCCCAGGGGTGGCAATATGAGTCAGGTGATCAGATTGGTCGAATGTGATGGGTGTTTGAGACCACTTCAGATAATTTGCCTTTGCTGGGGCAACCATGTTAACCTCTCGGTTAATCACTTTCAGTCGACTTCTGCTTTCCACATCTGCGAAGATCATCAGAGTGGAGTTGATATGCGGATATCCTCCCTCACTGTCCTCTTTGTCTTCGGCCTTGTCCGGCTCCTTCTCCTTGTCCTTAGACTGTTTTCCCTGAAACTGCTGGATCAGGAGTCGACATTGGCGAGTGGTGTGCTTTGGGTAAATGATATTCCCCTCTTCATCTTTCTTCGTGTGGATGTGGCACGGCATATCCATCACGTCGTTCCCTTCTTTATCCTTCACCTTCTTGGGGTTCCAGGATCCTTTTGGTTTCCCCTTAGACTTTCCTTGAGTCACGGCCAGAGCCTCTCCAGGAGCTGCCGGTTCAGCCTTCCGCTTCTGTTTCCGACTGGTGTTTCCTTTTTCCGACTGACTCGGCTTGTGCTTGCCGCTTCGGAGTCGGTCTTCTTCTTCGCCGTTGGCGTACTTGGTAGCAATCTCCATCATCCGACTCAAGGTCATGTCACCAGTTTGACCAAATTTCAAACTCAGTTCTCTGTTCTTGACACCATCTTTGAAGGCGCATACTGCCTGATGGTCAGAGACATTTTCCACAGTGTGGTGCAAAGTGATCCACCTCTGAATATACTCTCTGAGAGTCTCATTGGTTTTCTGCACGCAGACTTGCAACTCTGTCAATCCCGCTGGTCGCTTGCAAGTCCCTTCGAACGTTCTGACGAACACTCGGGACAGATCTTCCCAAGTGTAAATGCTGCTAGGAGGCAATTGAGTCAACCATGCCCTGGCAGAACCTTCCAACATGAGGGGCAAATGCTTCATGGCCACCTCGTCGTTCCCACCACCGATCTGAACTGCCACTCGGTAGTCTTCAAGCCAAGTTTCAGGCTTAGACTCACCAGTGAACTTGCTGACTCCTGTTGCCAACCTGAAATTGGGGGGGATAACTGCGGCTCTGATAGCTCTGCTGAAACATTCAGGACCAGAAACATGTACTCGACTGCTCGTGGGCACATCTCTGTCGAGTGCGCCTCGATGGGCTCTGTTCCGGTCGACCAACCCTTGCACGATAATGGATCGCGCGTCGAAGCCTGGCTCTCTGGGGTCAACTGGAACCCTACGCCCTGTACTGTACTGACGCTTATCATCTGGCTGCCGAGGAGCGTAAGACCCACCCCTCGGAGGGGAATAGGGCACTCGACGCCTATCATCTCGGTCGAGTCTGTCGCCATATTGATCTCGCCGATTCTCACGCCCTTCGCGCCGCGGAGGCGATCTGGGGCTGTGAGCCGACTGAACCGTATTCACAGTGACAGATCGACTGTGAATTCTGTTGCGCGACTGAGACACGGCTGAATTCTGATCTCCTGCTGCCCGGAGCAGATCCCTGATCTGCAGCAAACCTCTGCCAGCCTCTGACTGCGAAGGCTGAATGGACTCTGCTATACGGGTCGCAGCTGCTAAATTCTGAATTGGGGTTCGATATACCTGAGTCGGCGGGAAGAGTTGACGTCGACTGGTGTCGGGAACTCGTTGCCGCGCGCGCTCGTCGAGTGCTCGCTGAAGGTTCTCCAGTCGAGTGCGCTCGGCCAAATTGGCTAGACGCGCCTCCTCCAAGGCACGAGCCTCGGGGGTTTCTCCTGCGATGGGAATACGCAGGGGATCCTCGTTCCTGCGGCGAAGCTCTTCTCTTTGCAGAGAGTCGAGTGGCTCGGGCTGGTACTCTTCGTAGCCTCGTGCAGGGTCGCCGCCGTCGCCTGCTCCACCACCGCGGGCGAAGCCAGGAGGGCTGTGGGGCCCGTCGACCATCAAGATTTCCGCCGCTGGATCACTGCTTCCGCACTCGGATGCAGTCTCTCCGGAGCCAGTCGACTGATCGAACAAGCCGTAGAGAGATTCGTTGGGCTCGATTGCCGCAACTTGTGTAGTGGTCGACTGGCGAGCCACCGCGTGACTCACCCATCGCTGAAGCCTCGACCGGCCTGAGCGCTTGCGCTGGCGGGAGACCGGGAGGGTGGAAGATGGAGGAGCCGACCGATACTGGGTCGATGGTTGCCGCAGCAGAACGCCGCGGACACATGCGCGAAAATGCGTCGCACCGCGTACGGGGAGCGCATCTACGTCGAGTGGAGCCTCCTGGAGCCATGCGGAGTCGTCGGCGATGAAGGCGAGAGCGCCGAGACGGATCTCTTGACCCTCGACCAAAATTCCAGCAGACACCATGATGAAAGTACTCTGAAGAATCGCAACTTCTCCACAAAATCGCTAAAACACCTGCCCCACGGTGGGCGCCAACTGTCGTGGTTCTAAGCCTGACAGTAGAGTGGGGGGTAGGTATGGAGAGGCAAGGTCCTAGCTATGGAGAGGTTGTAAGCATAAAGGATGTACGAGTTCAGGCCCTTCTCGGAAGAAGTAACAGCCCTACGTCTCGGAGCCCGGAGGCGGTCGAGTGGATTATGAATGTATGGATTACAAGGTGCCGAACCCTTCTGCCTGTGGAGGGGGGTGGCTTATATAGAGTGCACCAGGACCCCAGCCAGCCCACGTAGGAGAGGGTTTAAGGTGAGTTAAGTCTGGGGCGTTACTGGTAACGCCCCACATAAAGTGCCTTTACTATCATAAAGTCTACTTAATTACAGGCCGTTGCGGTGCAGAGTGCCTCTTGACCTCCTGGTGGTCGAGTGAGTCTTCGTGGTCGAGTCCTTCAGGCCAGTCGAGTGAATCCTCGTTGGTCGACTGGAAGGCGACCTCTTCTAGGGATGTCCTAGGGTAAGTTACTTGGAACAGGTCCATGACCCTACCCTAGGTACATAACCCCATCAGTCTACCATATGTCCGGTGTGCGGCGTCACTCGATACAAGAAGAGGAAGAAAGCTCCTCGAAAAGTGGTGTGGTACTTTCCGATCACTCCTTGTCTGCAGCGGTATTTCGCGGACCCTAAGGTAGCAAAGCTCCTGCATTGGCACACGGATAGGGAGGAGAAGAAGCGAGAAGATGATGCAAATGATCCGGAGATAGATAAAAAAGACAAGATGCTGAGTCACCCTAAGGATGCGAGCCAGTGGCAAGCGTTGAACTTCGAATACCCAGAATTTGGGAACGATCCAAGGAACATTGTGCTGGGCGCGAGCACTGATGGAGTCAATCCATTTGGCAGCCAGAGAAGCACACATAGCACCTGACCTGTGTTTGTGTGGATGTACAACCTTCCCCCCTGGTTGTGCATGAAGAGGAAGTACATTCACATGAGTATGCTAATTGAAGGGCCGAAACAACCAGGGAACGACATCAATCTGTATCTGGGGCTGCTGAAAGAGGAGCTTGACACGCTGTGGAAAACGCCAGCCAATACGTGGGATGCCGCAGAGAAAGAATATTTCCCTATGAGAGCCGCACTGCTCATGACGGTGCACGACTATCTCGGTTACGGATTGAAAAATTGGAAAGACTGCCCACTGCCGGGAAAGAAGCAAAAGGCGCCAGAGCCGGGAAAGAAGCGAAAGGCGCCAGAGCCGCTGCTGAAGGTATGGAAAACGAGGTCTGTTTTCTGGGACTTGCCGTACTGGAAGATCCACCGTGTGCCTCACAACCTTGATGTCATGCATATCACGAAGAACGTGTGCGAGAGTTTGCTTGGTACCCTACTCAACATGCCAGAGAGGACCAAAGATGGGCCGAAAGCAAGGGCAGACTTGAAATCAATGGGCATCAGGCAGGAGCTTCACGCTAATGATGATGATGATGAGGCGAAGCATGACACAGAAAGTCGTCGCAAAGGCGAAAAGGCCAAGAAGACCGTAAATGACTACCCTCCTGCGTGCTTCACTCTAAGTCAGGAGGAGATCGAGCAGTTTTTCACGTGCCTCCTAGGAGTAAAACTTCCTTATGGTTACGCGGGGAAGATAAGCAAATACCTCGTGGAGGATATCATCCAACTCGGGCCGACGTTCCTGCACAGCATGATGCCGTTCGAAAGGATGAATGGTGTCATCAAAGGATACATTCGGAACATGTCACGTCCAGAGGGAAGTATAGCCAGGGGCTTTCTGACCGAAGAGTGCATCTCCTACTGCACGAATTATCTAGGCATCGAGAACCCCGTTGGTCTGCCCGTCAACAGGCACCTCGGCAGGCTCGCTGGATGGGGTCACCGTGAGGGTCGCCACGAAATGCATGTCGACTTCGAGGGTCGACTCGCCGACTTTGAAAGAGCAAACCTAGTCGCGCTACAACACATAGACGTGGTCGATCCTTGGGTGGTAGAGCACAAAACCTTTATTGAGAAGACATACAATGACCGAGGCCAACAGAGGACGGACGGAGATATACTCAAAGAGCACAACTCATGTTTCACGCGTTGGTTCAAGCAGAAGCTTCTGTCGTACCCTTTACATGAGGATTCTTCCGCGGAAGAACAACTCATATTCGCCTTGTCACAGGGCGCCGAGCACAACCTGATGACCTATGAGGCGTACGATATCAACGGCTACACATTCTACACCGAGGACAAGGACATGAAGAGCGATGGTTATCAGAACTCCGGGGTAACGATGGAATCCTACACCGGTAAGGACAAGGACAAATACTACGGAAGGATTGAGGAGATCTAGGAGCTGAGCTACACTGGAGAGAAGGTGCCGATGTTCCGTGTCAGATGGGCCAAGAGCGTCCTAAAAGAAGACCGATATTTCACCACCATGGTTATACCCGAAGCCAAATCCAAGACCGCGAGCGCAAACATCACCGCGAAAAATGAGCCATGGGTACTGGCTTCCCAAGTGGACCAATGCTTCTTCATTACCGACCCGCCAAAGCCCAGTCGTGTTGTCGTGAGGAGAGGCAAAAGGAAGATCATCGGAATGGATGGAGTAGCCAATGAGCAAGACTTCGACAAGTACGATGACCCGAGGATCGAACATGACGACGATGATGAAGTAGCAGCATACACCACAAGAAGAAGCAGGACCACCCTACCTAAAGGACGTCCGTTCCACAGAAGAACTCCATTTGCGAAAAAGAAGGGAAAGAAGAATGTGAACAAATAGCTAACTAAGATCGATTGTATTTAAATCGTAGCCTTCATTTCTCGATTGTATTTCATGGGCACCTTTTGAACTATCATGAATACTTTTAAATTTCATGGACACTCGATCTCGATCCCCCTCCATCTCGATCGCTATCCCACCTCGCTAGATCCGGTCCCCCTCGCCGCCGAGCACCCCCCGGTCCACCGGCCGCCGCCGCCGACCCCCCGCCCCACCTCGTCGCCCCATCCACACCACCGCCCCCGTGAGCTCCCCCTCCTCCTCTCCCCCTCTCCCCCTCAATGTTGTTAGCTTTCTGCTTATAATTTGCAAGATTGTTAGCTTTCTGCTTATAATTTTTTTTCAAACTATTGACTCAATGTTGCTTGTGTTCTAGAGTTGTAAATGTGCTAACTTGCGATGTTAATGGTTCATAGGAGAACTTGAAAGCGAAGAGCATATGTTTTCTTTTTGTTGAATGAATAAACCCTAGATACCTAACTAGATATAAATTCTGGTTGCTAAATCAGGTTGTTGAAATGATATTGTTGTGTGACTGATCCTTATTGCGCCAAGGTAGTTACAATTATGCGGGAAGCACATGGATAAAAGCTGTCCTAATATCTCCGATGTTCACCCACATTTTGCACATACACTGGAACCGAAAGATGCTTAGATCAAGCCACTGTCGTTAGATGTTAATCATACTTAAAATCAAGGACAAACCCATGTAGAGGGGTGCAGGGCCAGATGCTAATCATACATGGGAACATGATAGATGATTGCGAGTACATTCAGTACGTTCACTTGGATCATTGATTTGGACAAACTTGAGACAAAGACAAGATTACGACAACAAGTGTGGAACTAGGGGGCAATCCGATGGCAGTGTTTGAAGTTTCCGCTACAAGGCTTGAATTGGTTTGCATCAGCTTGACCCAATGGTCACATCTATGAATGTATAAGCTTGATATGTACGGATATCCTTTCTACATCAGTTCATCTGTGCGCAGTGAAACAGTGATCATGGGATCGCCGTAGGATATACAGAGGTGGCCTTTGTTGTGAATGGTCAGTTTAAATATGGGATTCTGTGTAGGATAATGTATTAAACTGACAATATTTTAAAATATGGGTTAGTTTACCTACGGAGATCACACAAACATGTTTAAAATATGGGTTAGTTAAAATATGGGTCGTGCGGTCGAGTTGGCCTATAACTGCCATATTGATTCTGGTATGAAAATATTATGGCAGTCTCATAATGGTCAGTTTAAATGCATGTTGTGAATGTACAGATATGAAATCCACACACTTATGTACATAGAAAATGACTACTACACACCGTTCAGTTTACAGCTGAGGACAAAGATTTTGTGCAGGACAAGGCTATTTCTTATCGATCAAATAAATGATTTAGAAACCATCAATAAGTAGGACTAGTGATTTATTATGAAGTTGCTTGGGTTTATTATGAAGTACTTTGATCATGTCTCTTTATTTGTACTGCTGCTAATATACTTTATATGATGATGAAGTGCTACTGAGTTGTGTGCAAATTTCGTTAAATCAGTGATGTGTATGTGTGCTGTCAGTTATGTGTATGTGCTTATTTTAATCCAGTGAAATATGGCACTGAACTGTAGCTAGCTAAACGGTAGTTTTGCTTAAATTGGTGAAATTTGGCACTGAAATGTAGCTAGCAATGCAAATATCTCAATGAATTCAGCTCTGTTTTCTGTGTGAAACTGTTGTTGTTAAATGAAGCCACATTCCAGTCCACATGCCAATGTATTTTCCATGTTGTGATGGAGGCCTTTTTTGCCTTGTCCACCCGAGAGGCCCTTGAGTTTGCTGGAATGTCGATTAACTTCCGTTCCAGCAAATTCGGGTACTCCATATGTCCTATTTTCAGCAAAGGTCATGCTGAAATTTTCCGTGAATTTTAGCATGACTTTGCTAAAAATAGGACATATGGGGTACTTGTGACTAATGATGAAAGCTTAGGCTTTTAGGGTGCCTCGGCGTCGAAAAACCCTCAATGATAAAAGCTTAGCTTTTAGGATGCCTCGGTGTCGACAAACCCTAAACAATAACCAACTTTTTGACCAGACTTTGTTCCTATTTAGAGAGAAACATGGCCAACAACGATGAGGCCGGGGGTTCGGGCGGCAAGGCATTCTGGGAGCTGTCCCAGGAGATGGAGGACCAACCTTAGTTGTATGAGGACGCCGCCTTCCCCACCGATCCTGAGACCACTGATGGTACCGCCGAGGATGACCCCACTGATGCCACCACTGATGGTGCCGCCGAGGATGCCACCACTGATGATGGCGGCGCATGCACAGATGGCAGCCAACCGAAGAGGCAACGGAAGGACCGGCGCCCGATCGTGCTCCTCACCCTCAAGGAGGAAGTTACTGAAGTGGACTCCAACGGGAATCCAACGGCGCCCGAACGAATAGTCAAGGGGTACTCGCTTCAGCTCGGGTGCATTCTCCGGAGCACCATCTCGATCAACACCGAGAACTTGAGGCATCCTGACCGAGGGAATTTGCGCAACCTCCTCTTCACGAAGCTGCACGAACGATACAAGTTCCCCGCTGAATTTGCAAACACAAGCCTCAAAGGGAATAAAGTGAACAATGCTGCCCTCACGAAGATGAGCAAGGCCCTGTCTACTTGGAAAAGCAATGTGAAGAGAATGATCGAGAAAGGTGAGAGTTATGAGAAGATCAAGGAGAAAAATCCTTCGATCACCGAAGATGACTACAACGACTTCAAGATCAATTGCTCGAGCACCGCAAACTCCCAATCAAGTTAGTGGGGGAAAGAAATGCGGAAGCTGAACATAGGGGAACACACACTCGGTCCCGGCGGTTACAGAGTGGCGGAGCCTATATGGGACAAGGAGGAGGCGGACCGTGCCGATCAAGGCCTACCGCCCCTCTTCGATAAATACGGTGACAAGAAGACCAGGAACTTTGTCGGGGCCCGGTACAAGAAGGACCCGAAAACAAAGGAGCTTACCACGGATCCAAAGACCAGGAAGCTTGAGCTTGTTCTGGTAAGGAATACACCCCCGCGTAATTAGCTCCATATGGTTGCATTCTAATTAATGAAGCCAAATTTCTAAATGGTTCACATTCCTTCCGCAGGCGACTGAAAGCAGTAGCGCGGGGTCGACTAAGAGCAACCCTTGGGACACCACTCTAAATAGGGCGTTGAATGTAATGAAGAACAAGGATAAGCTCAGTAAGCCGACGTCAGTTGGTCATGTGGCCGGCAAAGGCTTGTCGACAAAATGGGGGTCATACTATACCGCTGGTGTGCGGAAGGAGAAAAAGACCAGCTCGGAAAGCCAGGCGCGCGAGGTTCAAGAAATCAAGGCACAGGTGGCGCGGATTCTGGAGATTGTCCAAGAGCAAGTGGAACAACGACTCGGAGCGACAATCACCGCCATTGTGCCTACCTTGATCCAGGGGTTGAGTGCGTGGATTGCGGGCAGCCAATAGGGGCCGCCCCCGATTCCTAGCTTCACGGCCAGCAACTCGCAGAATGCGATGGCGGGGCCATTGGTGTCTCCGACGGAGGCGGCATTGGTGTCTCCGACGCCGGCACGGGAGCTTAATGCACCCGGGTGTACGCCGGCCGACACCTCTGCAGCAAGCGGCCCCTCCGTCAACTGCACGCCCGCCGTTGGCGGTGCCTCGACATTAGCCGAGCTCGACGCCATCATCACGGTAACTAATTAAGCCTCTCTCGGCTGAGGACTTCATCTCCTTGCCTTTGATTGGGCATCCCTGACGCCCTACATGTTTCCGCAGGGCGCCGCCGACGTTCCGTGCACTCTCCTGCACTTCTAAACAACGAGTTGGTCGATGTCGCCAAGGGCCAAATCGTTCAACCGGGCAACCCCTTGTTCCACGGTACCCAGATGCCACCCAACTTGTTTAGGGTTCAACTGGTTCGGGTGCTGCCAGGCTGCGACGAGTTGTTACCTCCGATTCGACCCGTCGGGGCCGACGATGATGACGTGATGACCCTCAGCGCCTGCCTGAGCTGGCCCCTGCTTTGGCCGAAGAGCCAGATTCGTTTGGGGGCGGGGGACACCACCCCAAAGACAACACCGCCAGTCGTGCCGGCGCCAAGTTGGCCCCATGGCAAGACCGCCGCAATGGTGCTGGACATCCCTATGCCACTGGATCCAAACATGCATATGGCACAGGATCAGAACGACTACGACGACGATACATTTGGCAACGTCGATCAGTACTTTGCCGAACATGGGTACGATGGCGACTTCATGGGGGCTCCTTCTCAAGAACCCAACCCAACAAAAGACGTGCGTGATCTAGCTGGTACCGCGGAGAAGCCAAGTTGCAAGAGGCATCGTCTGCCGTTCAGCTCTCAGGAGACGCCTCCAGCTGCCGACTTCACCGAGCCTCAGATAGGCGAGGTGCGAAATATTATCAGCCCAAACACACTCAAGAAGGCGGTCTGTGAGCAGAACTCGGTCCCATTACAGGAGAAGAAGAAGGCACGCAAAATAAAGACTAACAAGGGTGCGAGCCAGCCGGCACCGAGTACGATCCGTGCTCAGGACGGGCCACCTTCACCTGAGGATATCTCGAGGAGGGTGCATGTGGCGGGTAGGGCGATGCTACCGACAAATATGCTCAATGCTGCAACCGGTGCTATGCGGAGTCTGCATGACAGTGTTGTTTCTTTGGAGAAGAGGCGTCTCAAAGAGAAGGATGTGGCATACCCGGTTTTCGCGGCCAAGGTGCCAGAGGGCAAGGGCTTTGTGGATAACTCCATCGGGCGTACGATCGTCCTGCGGTTTGATGACATCCACGCTATGATGAACCTTCATCCACTGCACTACACCTTCGTTCGGCTATTTTCGCTGAGTATGGAGATGCGGATCATTCGCGACAAGACCCCGGACATCATGATAGTCGACCCCTTCTACATGCGTGCCAAGATCTTGGGCAGCGCTGGGGACCGGCAAGTCACGAGTTCTTACCTCGAAGGCGTCATTCTAGCAAACCAAGATAAGGATAACTTCCTCGTGCCTTACTTTCCCGAGTAAGTCCTCCCCTCAACCGGCCCGTAACATATGAATTCTTAGATTTCGATCGTTTTTCTTTTAACATTCCGTGTTTTCTGCAGTGACACACATTGCACACTCATCCTCCTAAGCCCCAAATATTCCATGGCCACGTATTTCGACCCGGACCGTCAGTCGAACGTAGACTACACAAATGTCAAGAAGGTTCTTGATGATGTTCTCCCCGGCTACGCCGAATCTGGAGGCACCTTCACCAGGCCTATTCGTAAGTATGGCAAGCACGTGTTCTCCCACAATACGACGTTCTGCTGTGTCAAGCAGCCGCCTGGCGGTCAGAAGGGTGCCTACTATGCCATCCATCACATGCGGGCGATCGTACGGGACCATCATCAACTTCTTCTACCGAGTAAACTCAAAGATTGGGCAAAGAGCGTGTCGGCAATCCAGGACACGGACCTCCGACAAGAATTCTTTCGCATCCAGTCGGAGTTTGCGGAAATCATCCATCAAGATGTCCTTCATACCTCGGGGCAGTTCTACCTCAGAAATCAACCGTCCAACAGTGACATCGACACAATGCTACAAATGCAGGCTGACAACACCCGTTCTTTCATGACTCCCACGATAGACGGCAGCTTCATCCACGCTCAGGTCCCTTGAGTCGAGTCGAAAGCAGTGATGCTGTATCTAGTTCTGAAACATCAATTGGCTCATGTTGTAATTAAACTTTAATGAACTTGTAGTATGTCTCTTTGGTTTCGAGAGTCGTTAAACTTAGATGTAATCGATGCTATTAATGTCTTGCTTTTATCTTCCGACCGTTCTGTTGCATACTTATATATTGCTTATGTATTGTCTGTGAATTGGTACTAACATTTCGTTTGGCTAGTGCATAGCGATGCCGACGTATGTCGTGTACAAGGGTAAGGTTCCCGGAGTCTACGACGACTGGGAGGAGTGTCAGAGACAGGTTCACCGATTCAGCGGTAACAGTTACAAAGGGTACACCACTAGGGCCGAGGCCGAATCTAGATACACCCGCTATCTAGCGGGAGAGGGGAGGGAGCGTTGGAGGAACCGGATGAAGACGAGTTTCATCGTGATGATGCTCATCGTGATGACCGCAGCTCTCTTCTATGTGATGGTAGTTTAGATGATCGATATCGACTTGTAATGTGAAGACAAACTCGCTACTCGTGGTCTCGAGACTTGTAATATAATGTTCTATCTTTGTTCGGTCTTTTCAATTCGAAGACTAATATGATGAATTGTATTCAGAGACTAATCTTCTATTGTATTCAATGAATCTGTTGTTGATGTGTGCTGTCTATATTTTGTCCAATTATACATTTTGTAACCTGTGCAAAAAACAGAAAATAAAAAAATATAAAAAAACCTAATATTCATACTAATGGCGCATCACACCACAGTGCGCCATTAGTATGCCAAAGGATACTAATGGCGCATCATTAGACAGTGCGCCATTAGTATGCCGAAGTTACTAATGGCGCATCTTGCTGTTGTGCGCCATTAGTATGCCAAAGCACCTGGGTATACATGGCCCCCTGGGAGGCATACTAATGGCGCACTGTCGTATATACTAATGGCGCATCCAGTGGTGCGCCATTAGTATACCAGATACTAATGGCGCACCAGTGGTGCGCCATTAGTAAAATATACTAATGGCGTGGCACTAATGGCGCACCACTGATGCGCCATTAATGGCCAAATTAGGTGCGCCATTAGTAGGCCTTTTCCTAGTAGTGTGATCTATGGCACAAGGATCCAAATACTCCTATGCCTGATTTCAATTTGACTCCTGGTCAAAGTCACATGCTGACCCATTTCATCACTGAACAGAAATGGAAATTTGAGAAGGCCAGGCAGATCAAGAAGGCTCAGTTTAGAAAGGAGAAGTTCGTGAGGAAAAACATTGTCAAAATGACAATTGATGAACTCCTTCAGATCCAGTCTGAAATCAAAGCCCTCAGCGATGATTTCAGTGCTTACTATGCTGATTGGCAAGGAGCCAAAGTAAGATTTGTGAAACGGACTGAAAAGTTTACCAATGTTGCAGCCCCATCGCAACAAGAAACTCCTCAAGCTGAAGCTTCTTCTCAGCAAACTGAAGAACATGCCAGCACCGCTGATGACATTCAAGCTGCTGATGAAAATGCTAGTTCCAGGGCTGATGACTCCATTCCAGCCGCTGAAGAAATTGCCAGGGCATCCACTAGTGGTGTGCCTGAAGAAACTGAAGAAGTCAGGGCAACTGCATCAGTTGCGCCTGAAGAAAATCAACCAGATTCCTCAGCTCCATCTGTGCCTACACCAACTCCAATTCTTCCATGTGCATTCGATGTGAAGAAGACCAAGGCTGCAGAGCGAGCTGCAGTGAAGAAAAGGAAAGCATCAAGTGCTTCAGAATCTTCAGCTCCAAAGAAGATGAAGCCTGTGACCAGCTCATTTGAAGATCCAACTAATGTTGTTCCAATTTCAACCATGCCATCAAAGGACCTTGTTCCTTTTGGTGAAGAATATGTGATCCCAAGCGGATCTGATGAAGAACCTCAATCTGCTGCTTCGTCAGAGCAGGTTGATGAAGAAATTGAAGTGGATACGATCCCTTCAACGCTTGTTACTTCCTCGCCAATGCCTCAGTTCACAGCTGAAGAGGCTGGCGTTGAAGAAATTGAAGATGAAGACGTGGATATTGGCTGCACAACGCTCGTGATGAATGATGACTTTTGGGAAAGTCAGCACCCCAATACTCCACTCTTCACCCCGTTACACCAAATACCTTAGTCCTCCCCTTGACGGTGCTCATTGCATCTATAGTGAACCTGAGCTTTCAAATCATTACATGCAAGTGCTGATGAAGCCTTTGAAGCCAGGGCAGGCCCTTCGAACCAAATTCCTCGTCAAGGACTTACTGTATGTGCCTCGTACTGTCTATCACATTCTGACGAAGACAATGAGTCCTATCAAAGGCCACGACTCAAATGATGAAGAGGTCGTTGGCATCATGAAGAATATGCTTTTCAATATCATTCATGGGGTTCCCATCAACTTTCATGATTTCTTCATGAGGACTCTGGCGAATATTGCTGCTGCTGCTGCTGCTGCCATTGAGGCCTCTGTCAGGCCAAGAAAATCAATGACAAAGAAGCCCGCTCACAAGCCAAGTGCTTCACCAACTATGCCCTCACGGCCAAGTTTCTCAGCAATGCCCTCACGGCCAGAATCTTCAAAACCCTCACGGCCAGATTCTTCAAAGCCCTCACGGCCAGTTCCTCATGCTGCTCCTGCTCCTCCAAAGTCCTCTGCTCCTCCTCCAAAGTCCTTAGCTACTCCGGCAAAGTCCTCAACACCTGTACATCTGGCCACGTGCCAAAGGACTATAGGCATCTCTATTGCCTCTGGTGCCTCAGCGAGTTCCTCGGCTCCACCAAAATCTTCATCAGGCCCCACTCTGCTGAAGACAAAGGCAACGGCTGGTCGAAGTCCTCGGCCAAGTCCGAAGAAGAAACAGGTTGCCTTCCAAGTGCCATCTGACGATGAAGCTGATGATGATGAACTTGCAGAAATCATCAGAGACAGGCAAGAAAGGGCCGCTAGAGCCAAAGGCACAAATGTGCCACTGCTTTTGGATCCAAGGGCGATCCTCGATTACATTGAAACTACTAGAAAAAGGGCTATAGATGGGATTGACACTAATGGCGCACCAGACAGGCGGTGCGCCATTAGCGCACCACCTTCTGGTACGCCATTAGTGTTGAAAATACTAATGGCGCACCTGGCCCAAGGTGCGCCATTAGTATCAATTTTTTTTTGAACTAGTGCGCCTGTCCAAACATACTAATGGCGCATCCAGACGAAGTGCGCCATTACTAGTTGTAACTAGTAATGGCGCACCTGTCGGAAAGTGCGCCACTAATGTTGTTTTTTTATTATATTTTTTATTCCTTTTTTTGCAAAACTACTAATTTTTGCAAAACTACTAATGGCGCACTTTTCCATCGTGTGCCATTACTAGTTTAAACTAGTAATGGCGCACTCTGGAGCAGTGCGCCATTACTATGTTTTTTTTTGCAAAACTACTAATGGCGCACCACCAGAAGGTGCGCCATTAGTAACCTGGATTACTAATGGCGCATTTATGGTTGGTGCGCCATTAGTAAGTGGGCATCAACAAGATATTTTGGACAGCCTCTCCTACCCACACTCACTTCCCCCCACTTCATTCTCTCCACCGCCTCCTCCTTGTCTCGGGTGCCTCCTCTTTTTCACCTCATTTCCACCATAGATTCATTCAAATCAAGTGGTTAAATTACCTTGTTTTGATAGGTAAGTAAGGGGGGAAGCTATATTTATGTTGTTCTCCCTACAACAATGTGCACATGCACTTTTTATGGCCTAGCTAGATCTATGTATGTTCGTGGTGTTGCATATGTTTGTGGTGTTGCATATGTGTTTGTGTTTGGAGGTGTACCGGTATTTGAAATGCGATAGTTGCCAATATTTTGCCGGAATGTTGATTCATTTCCGTTTCGGCGAGAATTTTGGCATTAAGCATTCTTTTTGGTCCTATTTTTAGGGAAAGTCATGCCAAAAATTTTCTTGGTTCTAAAATATCGTTTTGCTCTACCCCGCAGGCGACCATGGTCCGCACGATGACCTAAGGCATCGTGAATAGGTTTTTGAGGTCCGTGAAGGCTGAGATGCTTCAAAAGAACGAGACGGAGATAAGATATCCGTGTCGAAGATGCAAGCTGAAGAGCCTTATTGCGGACCCGGATTCCGGGCAGGTGCGGGACCACCTGCTCTTGAGTGCTTTCATGGATGGCTACCGGTGGCAAGGTGATGAAGATGACTACGAAGTCGTCCATGGGGGCCGGGCAAGAAATGAGGAAGGGCAGCAAGGCAACCACCGCGAGTCGGGCGGGCGAGAAGACGAAGAATCCCCAGGAGATGATCACGACGGTGATGCTGTACACAGTCATCATGTAGAAGATGCAGGACATGATGATGAGGAAGATGCCGGAGCAGACGACGGGCATGATCATGAAGATGATGATGCCAGCAAAGCAGACGACGCTGGACCATCGATGGGCTGGGTGCAGGACCCTCATATTCAAGAGCTGCTTCTCAAGCAGACGGATAACGCAAGAGCTGCCGCCCAAGAGAAAGCCAAGATGGATCAACTTGAGTTAGACCCGGTTACTCCATTGTATGAAGGATGCAGGCCCGAGGATACCCGCCTGAAAGTAACGCTCATGGCTCTGGAGATGAAGGTAAAACACAAAATGACCGACGCATGCTTCGACGAGAACATGTCATTCTGGCACGAACGTCTTCCCAAGGGGAACAAGTGCCCGACCAGTTTGGAGGAGGCGAAGAAAATCGTGTGTCCTCTCGATTTACCGCACATGAAATACCATGTGTGCATGAACAATTGCATCATTTACCGGGACGAGCACGCGGAGTCTACCATATGTCCGGTGTGCGGCGTCACTCGATACAAGAAGAGGAAGAAAGCTCCTCGAAAAGTGGTGTGGTACTTTCCGATCACTCCTCGTCTGCAGCGGTATTTCGCGGACCCTAAGGTAGCAAAGCTCCTGCATTGGCACACGGATAGGGAGGAGAAGAAGCGAGAAGATGATGCAAATGATCCGGAGATAGATAAAAAAGACAAGATGCTGAGTCACCCTAAGGATGCGAGCCAGTGGCAAGCGTTGAACTTCGAATACCCAGAATTTGGGAATGATCCAAGGAACATTGTGCTGGGCGCGAGCACTGATGGAGTCAATCCATTTGGCAGCCAGAGAAGCACACATAGCACCTGGCATGTGTTTGTGTGGATGTACAACCTTCCCCCCTGGTTGTGCATGAAGAGGAAGTACATTCACATGAGTATGCTAATTGAAGGGCCGAAACAACCAGGGAACGACATCAATCTGTATCTGGGGCTGCTGAAAGAGGAGCTTGACACGCTGTGGAAAACGCTAGCCAATACGTGGGATGCCGCAGAGAAAGAATATTTCCCTATGAGAGCCGCACTGCTCATGACGGTGCACGACTATCTCGGTTACGGATTGAAAAATTGGAAAGACTGCCCACTGCCGGGAAAGAAGCAAAAGGCGCCAGAGCCGGGAAAGAAGCGAAAGGCGCCAGAGCCGCTGCTGAAGGTATGGAAAACGAGGTCTGTTTTCTGGGACTTGCCGTACTGGAAGATCCACCGTGTGCCTCACAGCCTTGATGTCATGCATATCATGAAGAACGTGTGCGAGAGTTTGCTTGGTACCCTGCTCAACATGCCAGAGAGGACCAAAGATGGGCCGAAAGCAAGGGCAGACTTGAAATCAATGGGCATCAGGCAGGATCTTCACGCTAATGATGATGATGATGATGATGATGAGGCGAAGCAGGACACAAAAGTCGTCGCAAAGGCAAAAAGGCCAAGAAGACCGTAAATGACTACCCTCCTGCGTGCTTCACTCTAAGTCAGGAGGAGATCGAGCAGTTTTTCACGTGCCTCCTAGGAGTAAAACTTCCTTACGGTTACGCGGGGAAGATAAGCAAATACCTAGACCCAGCGAAGCAGAAGGTCAGCGGGATGAAGTCTCACGACTGTCACGTGCTGATGACGCAGATACTTCCAGTTGCAATCTGTGGGATCATGGACGCGCACGTCCGTGAAATGCTATTTGGCTTATGCAACTTTTTCGACGTCATCTCTCGGAAGTCGATTGGCGTGAGGCAACTCAGAAGGCTACAGGAAGAGATCATGGTGATACTATGCGAGCTTGAGATGTACTTCCCGCCCGCATTCTTCGACGTTATGGTGCATCTGCTGGTCCATATCATGGAGGATATCATCCAACTCGGGCCGACGTTCCTGCACAGCATGATGCCGTTCGAAAGGATGAATGGTGTCATCAAAGGATACGTTCGGAACATGTCACGTCCAGAGGGAAGTATAGCCAGGGGCTTTCTGACCGAAGAGTGCATCTCCTACTGCACGAATTATCTAGGCATCGAGAACCCCGTTGGTCTGCCCGTCAACAGGCACCTCGGCAGGCTCGCTGGATGGGGTCACCGTGAGGGTCGCCGCGAAATGCATGTCGACTTCGAGGGTCGACTCGCCGACTTTGAAAGAGCAAACCTAGTCGCGCTACACATAGACGTGGTCGATCCTTGGGTGGTAGAGCACAAAACCTTTATTGAGAAGACATACAATGACCGAGGCCAACAGAGGACGGACGGAGATATACTCAAAGAGCACAACTCGTGTTTCACGCGTTGGTTCAAGCAGAAGCTTCTGTCGTACCGTTTACATGAGGATTCTTCCGCGGAAGAACAACTCATATTCGCCTTGTCACAGGGTGCCGAGCACAACCTGATGACCTATGAGGCGTACGATATCAACGGCTACACATTCTACACCGAGGACAAGGACATGAAGAGCGATGGTTATCAGAACTCCGGGGTAACGATGGAATCCTACACCGGTAAGGACAAGGACAGATACTACGGAAGGATCGAGGAGATCTGGGAGCTAAGCTACGTTGGAGAGAAGGTGCCGATGTTCCGTGTCAGATGGGCCAAGAGCGTCCTAAAAGAAGACCGATATTTCACCACCATGGTTATACCCGAAGCCAAATCCAAGACCGCGAGCGCAAACATCACCGCGAAAAATGAGCCATGGGTACTGGCTTCCCAAGTGGACCAATGCTTCTTCATTACCGACCCGCCAAAGCCCAGTCGTGTTGTCGTGAGGAGAGGCAAAAGGAAGATCATCGGAATGGATGGAGTAGCCAATGAGCAAGACTTCGACAAGTACGGTGACCCGAGGATCGAACATGACGACGATGATGAAGTAGCAACATACACCACAAGAAGAAGCAGGACCACCCTACCTAAAGGACGTCCGTTCCACAGAAGAACTCCATTTGCGAAAAAGAAGGGCAAGAAGAATGTGAACAAATAGCTAACTAAGATCGATTGTATTTAAATCATAGCCTTCATTTCTCGATTGTATTTCATGGGCACTTTTTGAACTATCATGAATATTTTTAAATTTCATGGACACTCGATCTCGATCCCCTTCCATCTCGATCGCTATCCCACCTTGCTAGATCCGGTCCCCCTCGCCGCCGAGCACCCCCCGATCCACCGGCCGCCGCCGCCGACCCCCCGCCCCACCTCGTCGCCCCGTCCACACCACCGCCCCCGTGAGCTCCCCCTCCTCCTCTCCCCCTCTCCCCCTCAATGTTGTTAGCTTTCTGCTTATAATTTGCAAGATTGTTAGCTTTCTGCTTATAATTTTTTTTCAAACTATTGACTCAATGTTGCTTGTGTTCTAGAGTTGTAAATGTGCTAACTTGCGATGTTAATGGTTCATAGGAGAACTTGAAAGCGAAGAGCATATGTTTTCTTTTTGTTGAACGAATAAACCCTAGATACCTAACTAGATATAAATTCTGGTTGCTAAATCAGGTTGTTGAAATGATATTGTTGTGTGACTGATCCTTATTGCGCCAAGGTAGTTACAATTATGCGGGAAGCACATGGATAAAAGCTGTCCTAATATCTCCGATGTTCACCCACATTTTGCACATACACTGGAACCGAAAGATGCTTAGATCAAGCCACTGTCGTTAGATGTTAATCATACTTAAAATCAAGGACAAACCCATGTAGAGGGGTGCAGGGCCAGATGCTAATCATACATGGGAACATGATAGATGATTGCGAGTACATTCAGTACGTTCACTTGGATCATTGATTTGGACAAACTTGAGACAAAGACAAGATTACGACAACAAGTGTGGAACTAGGGGGCAATCCGATGGCAGTGTTTGAAGTTTCCGCTACAAGGCTTGAATTGGTTTGCATCAGCTTGACCCAATGGTCACATCTATGAATGTATAAGCTTGATATGTACGGATATCCTTTCTACATCAGTTCATCTGTGCGCAGTGAAACAGTGATCATGGGATCGCCGTAGGATATACAGAGGTGGCCTTTGTTGTGAATGGTCAGTTTAAATATGGGATTCTGTGTAGGATAATGTATTAAACTGACAATATTTTAAAATATGGGTTAGTTTACCTACGGAGATCACACAAACATGTTTAAAATATGGGTTAGTTAAAATATGGGTCGTGCGGTCGAGTTGGCCTATAACTGCCATATTGATTCTGGTATGAAAATATTATGGCAGTCTCATAATGGTCAGTTTAAATGCATGTTGTGAATGTACAGATATGAAATCCACACACTTATGTACATAGAAAATGACTACTACACACCGTTCAGTTTACAGCTGAGGACAAAGATTTTGTGCAGGACAAGGCTATTTCTTATCGATCAAATAAATGATTTAGAAACCATCAATAAGTAGGACTAGTGATTTATTATGAAGTTGCTTGGGTTTATTATGAAGTACTTTGATCATGTCTCTTTATTTGTACTGCTGCTAATATACTTTATATGATGATGAAGTGCTACTGAGTTGTGTGCAAATTTCGTTAAATCAGTGATGTGTATGTGTGCTGTCAGTTATGTGTATGTGCTTATTTTAATCCAGTGAAATATGGCACTGAACTGTAGCTAGCTAAACGGTAGTTTTGCTTAAATTGGTGAAATTTGGCACTGAAATGTAGCTAGCAATGCAAATATCTCAATGAATTCAGCTCTGTTTTCTGTGTGAAACTGTTGTTGTTAAATGAAGCCACATTCCAGTCCACATGCCAATGTATTTTCCATGTTGTGATGGAGGCCTTTTTTGCCTTGTCCACCCGAGAGGCCCTTGAGTTTGCTGGAATGTCGATTAACTTCCGTTCCAGCAAATTCGGGTACTCCATATGTCCTATTTTCAGCAAAGGTCATGCTGAAATTTTCCATGAATTTTAGCACGACTTTGCTAAAAATAGGACATATGGGGTACTTGTGACTAATGATGAAAGCTTAGGCTTTTAGGGTGCCTCGGCGTCGAAAAACCCTCAATGATAAAAGCTTAGCTTTTAGGATGCCTCGGTGTCGACAAACCCTAAACAATAACCAACTTTTTGACCAAACTTTGTTCCTATTTAGAGAGAAACATGGCCAACAACGATGAGGCTGGGGGTTCGGGCGGCAAGGCATTCTGGGAGCTGTCCCAGGAGATGGAGGACCAACCTCAGTTGTATGAGGACGCCGCCTTCCCCACCGATCCTGAGACCACTGATGGTACCGCCGAGGATGACCCCACTGATGCCACCACTGATGGTGCCGCCGAGGATGCCACCACTGATGATGGCGGCGCACGCACAGATGGCAGCCAACTGAAGAGGCAACGGAAGGACCGGCGCCCGATCGTGCTCCTCACCCTCAAGGAGGAAGTTACTGAAGTGGACTCCAACGGGAATCCAACGGCGCCCGAACGAATAGTCAAGGGGTACTCGCTTCAGCTCGGGTGCATTCTCCGGAGCACCGTCTCGATCAACACCGAGAACTTGAGGCATCCTGACCGAGGGAATTTGCGCAACCTCCTCTTCACGAAGCTGCACGAACAATACAAGTTCCCCGCTGAATTTTCAAACACAAGCCTCAAAGGGAATAAAGTGAACAATGCTGCCCTCACGAAGATGAGCAAGGCCCTATCTACATGGAAAAGCAATGTGAAGAGAATGATCGAGAAAGGTGAGAGTTATGAGAAGATCAAGGAGAAAAATCCTTCGATCACCGAAGATGACTACAACGACTTCAAGATCAATTGCTCGAGCACCGCAAACTCCCAATCAAGTTAGTGGGGGAAAGAAATGCGGAAGCTGAACATAGGGGAACACACACTCGGTCCCGGCGGTTACAGAGTGGCGAAGCCTATATGGGACAAGGAGGAGGCGGACCGTGCCGAGCAAGGCCTACCGCCACTCTTCGATAAATACGGTGACAAGAAGACCAGGAACTTTGTCAGGGCCCGGTACAAGAAGGACCCGAAAACAAAGGAACTTACCACGGATCCGAAGACCAGGAAGCTTGAGCTTGTTCTGGTAAGGAATACACCCCCGCGTAATTAGCTCCATATGGTTGCATTCTAATTAATGAAGCCAAATTTCTAAATGGTTCACATTCCTTCTGCAGGCGACTGAAAGCAGTAGCGCGGGGTCGACTAAGAGCAACCCTTGGGACACCACTCTAAATAGGGCGTTGAATGTAATGAAGAACAAGGATAAGCTTAGTAAGCCGACGTCAGCTGGTCGTGTGGCCGGCAAAGGCTTGTCGACAAAATGGGGGTCATACTATACCGCTGGTGTGCGGAAGGAGAAAAAGACCAGCTCGGAAAGCCAGGCGTGCGAGGTTCAAGAAATCAAGGCACAGGTGGCGCGGATTCCGGAGATTGTCCAAGAGCAAGTGGAACAACGACTCGGAGCGACGATCACCGCCATTGTGCCTACCTTGATCCAGGGGTTGAGTGCGTGGATTGCGGGCAGCCAATAGGGGCCGCCCCCGATTCCTAGCTTCACGGCCAGCAACTCGCAGAATGCGATGGCGGGGCCATTGGTGTCTCTGGCGGAGGCGGCATTGGTGTCTCCGACGCCGGCACGGGAGCTTAATGCACCCGGGTGTACGCCGGCCGGCACCTCTGCAGCAAGCGGCCCCTCCGTCAACTGCACGCCCGCCGTTGGCGGTGCCTCGACATTAGCCGAGCTCGATGCCATCATCACGGTAACTAATTAAGCCTCTCTCGGCCGAGGACTTCATCTCCTTGCCTTTGATTGGGCATCCCTGATGCCCTACATGTTTCCGCAGGGCGCCGCCGACGTTCCGTGCACTCTCCTGCACTTCTAAACAACGAGTTGGTCGATGTCGCCAAGGGCCAAATCGTTCAACCGGGCAACCCCTTGTTCCACGGTACCCAGATGCCACCCAACTTGTTTAGGGTTCAACTGGTTCGGGTGCTGCCAGGCTGCGACGAGTTGTTACCTCCGATTCGACCCGTCTGGGCCGACGATGATGACGTGATGACCCTCAGCGCCTGCCTGAGCTGGCCCCTGCTTTGGCCGAAGAGCCAGATTCGTTTGGGGGCGGGGGACACCACCCCAAAGACAACACCGCCAGTCGTGCCGGCGCCAAGTCGGCCCCATGGCAAGACCGCCGCAATGGTGCTGGACATCCCTATGCCACTGGATCCAAACATGCATATGGCACAGGATCAGAACGACTACGACGACGATACATTTGGCAACGTCGATCAGTACTTTGCCGAACATGGGTTTCATGGGGGCTCCTTCTCAAGAACCCAACCCAACAAAAGACGTGCGTGATCTAGCTGGTACCGCGGAGAAGCCAAGTTGCAACAGGCATCGTCTACCGTTCAGCTCTCAGGAGACGCCTCCAGCTGCCGACTTCACCGAGCCTCAGATAGGCGAGGTGCGAAATATTATCAGCCCAAACACACTCAAGAAGGCGGTCTGTGAGCAGAACTCGGTCCCATTACAGGAGAAGAAGAAGGCACGCAAAAGAAAGACTAACAAGGGTGCGAGCCAGCCGACACCGAGTACGATCCGTGCTCAGGACGGGCCACCTTCACCTGAGGATATCTCGAGGAGGGTGCATGTGGCGGGTAGGGCGATGCTACCGACAAATATGCTCAATGCTGCAACCGGTGCTATGCGGGGTCTGCATGACAGTGTTGTTTCTTTGGAGAAGCGGCGTCTCAAAGAGAAGGATGTGGCATACCCGGTTTTCACGGCCAAGGTGCCAGAGGGCAAGGGCTTTGTGGATAACTCCATCGGGCGTACGATCGTCCTGCGGTTTGATGACATCCATGCTATGATGAACCTTCATCCGCTGCACTACACCTTCGTTCGGCTATTTTCGCTGAGTATGGAGATGCGGATCATTCGCGACAAGACCCCGGACATCGTGATAGTCGACCCCTTCTACATGCGTGCCAAGATCTTGGGCAGCGCTGGGGACCGGCAAGTCGCGAGTTCTTACCTCGAAGGCGTCATTCTAGCAAACCAAGATAAGGATAACTTCCTCGTGCCTTACTTTCCCGAGTAAGTCCTCCCCTCAACCGGCCCGTAACATATGAATTCTTAGATTTCGATCGTTTTTCTTTTAACATTCCGTGTTTTCTGCAGTGACACACATTGCACGCTCATCCTCCTAAGCCCCAAATATTCCATGGCCACGTATTTCGACCCGGACCGTCAGTCGAACGTAGACTACACAAATGTCAAGAAGGTTCTTGATGATGTTCTCCCCGGCTACGCCAAATCTGGAGGCACCTTCACCAGGCCTATTCGTAAGTATGGCAAGCACGTGTTCTCCCACAATACGACGTTCTGCTGCATCAAGCAGCCGCCTGGCGGTCAGAAGGGTGCCTACTACGCCATCCATCACATGCGGGCGATCGTACGGGACCATCATCAACTTCTGCTACCGAGTAAACTCAAAGATTGGGCAAAGAGCGTGTCGGCAATCCAGGACGCGGACCTCCGACAAGAATTCTTTCGCATCCAGTCGGAGTTTGCGAAATCATCCATCAAGATGTCCTTCATACCTCGGGGCAGTTCTACCTCAGAAATCAACCGTCCAACAGTGACATCGACACAATGCTACAAATGCAGGCTGACAACACCCGTTCTTTCATGACTCCCATGATAGACGGTGGCTTCATCCATGCTCAGGTCCCTTGAGTCGAGTCGAAAGCAGTGATGCTGTGTCTAGTTCTGAAACATCGATTGGCTCATGTTGTAATTAAACTTTAATGAACTTGTAGTCTCTTTGGTTTCGAGAGTCATTAAACTTAGATGTAATCGATGCTATTAATGTCTTGCTTTTATCTTCCGATCGTTCCGTTGCATACTTATATATTGCTTATGTATTGTCTGTGAATTGGTACTAACGTTTCGTTTGGCTAGTGCATAGTGATGCCGACGTATGTCGTGTACAAGGGTAAGGTTCCCGGAGTCTACGACGACTGGGAGGAGTGTCAGAGACAGGTTCACCGATTCAGCGGTAATAGTTACAAAGGGTACACCACTAGGGCCGAGGCTGAATCTAGATACGCCCGCTATCTAGCGGGAGAGGGGAGGGAGCGTTGGAGGAACCGGATGAAGACGAGTTTCATCGTGATGATGCTCATCGTGATGATGCTCATCGTGATGACCGCAGCTCTCTTCTATGTGATGGTAGTTTAGATGATCGATATCAACTTGTAATGTGAAGACAAACTCGCTACTCGCGGTCTCGAGACTTGTAATATAATGTTCTATCTTTGTTCGGTCTTTTCAATTCGAAGACTAATATGATGAATTGTATTCAGAGACTAATCTTCTATTGTATTCAATGAATCTGTTGTTGATGTGTGCTGTCTATATTTTGTCCAATTATACATTTTGTAACCTGTGCAAAAAACAGAAAATAAAAAAATAAAAAAAAACCTAATATTCATACTAATGGCGCATCACACCATAGTGCGCCATTAGTATGCCAAAGGATACTAATGGCGCATCATTAGACAGTGCGCCATTAGTATGCCGAAGTTACTAATGGCGCATCTTGCTGTTGTGCGCCATTAGTATGCCAAAGCACCTGGGTATACATGGCCCCCTAGGAGGCATACTAATGGCGCACTGTCGTATATACTAATGGCGCATCCAGTGGTGCGCCATTAGTATACCAGATACTAATGGCGCACCAGTGGTGCGCCATTAGTAAAATATACTAATGGCGTGGCACTAATGGCGCACCACTAATGCGCCATTAATGGCCAAATTAGGTGCGCCATTAGTAGGCCTTTTCCTAGTAGTGTGATCTATGGCACAAGGATCCAAATACTCCTATGCCTGATTTCAATTTGACTCCTGGTCAAAGTCACATGCTGACCCATTTCATCACTGAACAGAAATGGAAATTTGAGAAGGCCAGGCAGATCAAGAAGGCTCAGTTTAGAAAGGAGAGGTTCCTGAGGAAAAACGTTGTCAAAATGACAATTGATGAACTCCTTCAGATCCAGTCTGAAATCAAAGCCCTCAGCGATGATTTCAGTGCTTACTATGCTGACTGGCAAGGAGCCAAAGTAAGATTTGTGAAACGGACTGAAAAGTTTACCAATGTTGCAGCCCCATCGCAACAAGAAACTCCTCAAGCTGAAGCTTCTTCTCAGCAAACTGAAGAACATGCCAGCACCGCTGATGACATTCAAGCTGCTGATGAAAATGCTAGTTCCAGGGCTGATGACTCCATTCCAGCCGCTGAAGAAATTGCCAGGGCATCCACTAGTGGTGTGCCTGAAGAAACTGAAGAAGTCAGGGCAACTGCATCAGTTGCGCCTGAAGAAAATCAACCAGATTCCTCAGCTCCATCTGTGCCTACACCAACTCCAATTCTTCCATGTGCATTCGATGTGAAGAAGACCAAGGCTGCAGAGCGAGCTGCAGTGAAGAAAAGGAAAGCATCAAGTGCTTCAGAATCTTCAGCTCCAAAGAAGATGAAGCCTGTGACCAGCTCATTTGAAGATCCAACTGATGTTGTTCCAATTTCAACCATGCCATCAAAGGACCTTGTTCCTTTTGGTGAAGAATATGTGATCCCAAGCGGATCTTATGAAGAACCTCAATCTGCTGCTTCGTCAGAGCAGGTTGATGAAGAAATTGAAGTGGATACGATCCCTTCAACGCTTGTTACTTCCTCGCCAATGCCTCAGTTCACAGCTGAAGAGGCTGGCGTTGAAGAAATTGAAGATGAAGACGTGGATATTGGCTGCACAACGCTCGTGATGAATGATGACTTTTGGGAAAGTCAGCACCCCAATACTCCACTCTTCACCCCGTTACACCAAATACCTCAGTCCTCCCCTTGACGGTGCTCATTGCATCTACAGTGAACCTGAGCTTTCAAATCATTACATGCAAGTGCTGATGAAGCCTTTGAAGCCAGGGCAGGCCCCTCGAACCAAATTCCTCGTCAAGGACTTACTGTATGTGCCTCGTACTGTCTATCGCATTCTGACGAAGACAATGAGTCCTATCAAAGGCCACCACTCAAATGATGAAGAGGTCGTTGGCATCATGAAGAATATGCTTTTCAATATCATTCATGGGGTTCCCATCAACTTTCATGATTTCTTCATGAGGACTCTGGCGAATATTGCTATGTCACCATTTGAGCTGAAGCCTTATGCATTATGGATTATGAGATTCATCAGGACAAGGTCTTCACTCAATTACAAGGCTAACACTCTAAACCATGGCAGCTACTTGCCTCCAATTGAAGTCCTCAAACGGACATTTTCCTCAGCCGATGACAAAGGCAAGGCAACTGCCGTGATAGATGAAGGCATTCGTCCATTGGATGGTCAATTTCGCAAGGCTGCATCCTACTCCACCAATGATGACTCTGCCACACATGACTCTGCTGCTAATCAAAATCCTCAAGCCACAGCACCCAGGGCGATGACTAATTGTGAGTTACTCCTCAGTCTTCATCAGAAAGTTGATCGCAATCATAAATGGGTCAAGCGTCAGTTTGGTTCAATTCTTCACAACATGACATCAACACACAATGCAGTGAAGAAAAACCACTACTACCTCCATGAAACCTTCAACCGTACCTGGGCTGTTCTATCTCATGTCTACAGTGCTGCAGATCAGAAGAAAATGGGTCTCAAGGAGAATTTGACTGGTCTACACCTCCACCGAAGAAATTCAAGAAGGTCAAGGTTCCTTCCTTGGTGGCCAGCTTCTATTCTTCATCGCGCGACACTGATGAAAATGAAGACTTGGACGACACTGCGGCAGGCCCTACTACGACAACCGACCCCGACACAGCTGGCGCTCCTCCCTCAACTTGATATTCTTTAGGGGCGTTAGTCCTCAGTTTTGAACCTTTTGGTCATTCAATGACAAAGGGGGAGAAATTTGAGTTAGTCTTCAAGCGGGTCTATTATATGGGCGTTTTTGCTAAGTTACAACTCTCGTTCTTCTGAAACCTTATTGGATCGAGTTGTAATCTTAAACCCGATGGTGCTCTGATACTTTTGATGCACTATGCTTTGATACTCTTGATACGTTATTCTGCATGCTTGTTCCTCATTAATATTATTGCACGCATGCTGAATTTCATCAGGCACCATATTTCATCATGCATTTCAAATTCTCCATATTATATGTCAAATGTGTGTATGAATTACAAGATATAGGGGGAGATCTCCATGATTTAACTCTTCAAGTGTGCATTGCTTCAAAAGCAAATTCCTCACTATGCACATCTTCAGGGGGAGTTCTTCTATATCTTGCAATCAAATTCCACAATATCAGTACTTACACTTCATATGTTTATACCCGTTGAAAACTTAACCTATATTGTCATCAATCACCAAAAAGGGGGAGATTGTAAGTGCATCTAGTGCCCCTTAGTGATTTTGGTGTATTGAAGACTTATAGGTTAAGGGACTAATGCGTTTGTGAGTGTACACAGGTTTATAAGTCTATGAGGAGTTTGATATTTACAGTGAAAGTCGACCCCTAAAAATGAATATCTTCGACTGAAGATTTTGGTATTCCTGAAGACTTTCATGAAGACTTTGAAAGTGAAGAAATTGGTGTATCCGTGAAGACTTAATATTCATGCGAGGAATATGAAGCTTGAAGACTTTCGTTTTCATAGTTTTGTTTTTCTCTTTCTTGAGTCATAGGAAACACCGTACTGTTAAAGGGGGTCGAGGAAATACTAAGGAAAAATTTCCAAGTGATGCTCAACTCAAAATCCTACACCTACCAATCCCTTCGAGTGAAGCCTTTGGAAATCTCATACAGTTCAGTCAATTTCTTCAGTGACAGAGACGAAGTTCTTCTGGTCGCTCAGGAATTTGTCTGACTAAGGAGTTAGGAATTCGCCAGTGTGGATTGCCTACACAGTGAGGAACATGATAGCCCTTAGGAATTTGAGAGTCAAATTTCCGACCGTTGCTGTGCTGCGCGCCAGCTGTCCCAAAATATCTTATCCACCTAACGGTCATATCAGACAAGGGCATTTATGTCTTATCATGTCGGGCTGCTCCCTAGGCTATAAATAGCCCCCCCTACAACCACTAGCTTGTTGGCTGCTCCGAGAGGAACTGACACCTGTCATTTGAGAGCAACCCATCCTCCGAGGACTTTGAGCGAAAATCATCAAGTGAGGAAAAACCCAAACCCAAACACCTCCAAACCCAAAGTGATTGAGCATCACTGAAGAGATTGATCCTGCGTGGATCCGATGCTTGTTACCTTTGAAGACTGTGCTTCTTCTAGACGTTAGACGTCATGGTCTAGAGCATCCAAGAGGAATTGTGGATCGCCGAGTGACCGAGTCTGTGAAGGTTTGGAAGTCGCCTGAAGACTTACCACGAGTGATTGGACGAGGTCGGTGTGACCTTAGTTCAAGGAGAATACGGTGAGGACTTGGTGTCCTGAGCTGCGTGCTCAGCGACTGGGTGTCCGCGACTGTGTGTCCTCGAGTTTAAATACTCAGCCGCTCCAACCAGACGTACAACTAAGACAACAGTTGGAACTGGTCTACCAAATCATTGTCTTCACCAACCTTACTGGTTCTATTTCCTCAACTCTTTCATTTCCTCATTACTGTGTTGAGTGATTGTTCATATCTGTGTTTGAAGACTTTGACTGAAGACTTTCTCAATTTCCTCAGCTCAATTTCTTCAGTCTGTTTGTCTTCATCTTGTGTTATCCTGTGATTACGCTTTCTGTACTCTGTGCTTGTCTTCATTTCATCATGATGACTATGTCTGTATCCTGTTATGCTTACTTCTGAGTACTTATTCCGCTGCAAGTAGTTCTTCGCTAAGGAATTTCCTCACTGGAAAATTCCTCAGTGAAGAATTCATAAAAATCGCCTATTCACCCCCTCTAGTCGATATAACGCACTTTCAGAGAGGGGCCTGAACTCGTAAACTCGTGTGTACAACCTCGCCGTAGCTAGGGACTCGCCTCCTCATACGTACCCTCTATTCTTACTGTTAGACTTAGTACTACAATAGTTGGTGCCCACCGTGGGGCAAAGCATCTTAGCAACTTCCGA
The DNA here is from genome assembly GCF_018294505.1 of Triticum aestivum. Classification (NCBI taxonomy): domain Eukaryota; kingdom Viridiplantae; phylum Streptophyta; class Magnoliopsida; order Poales; family Poaceae; genus Triticum; species Triticum aestivum. The sequence continues at coordinate 644,271,318 of NC_057807.1, forward strand.
CGAGGTTGCGTTTTCTCCGATCTTCATCAACATGGTTTCCGGCGGTGGTTTGGTCATGGGCCGCAAGTCCCGACTCGGTGCGCTCACTTTCATCGTTGAGGACTCCGCCTGGCTCCAGGAGGCCCCCCTCGACGTCGAGGCTCTCCCGATCCGCGGATCATTGCACTTCTGCGCGAGTGCTTGCGGTGTCCTCTTACGACAGCCTCGACTCCGTATCGGTCAGCTTTCACGTCGCCTACTCACTCTGCTGGACACCGTCGCAAGCGATCCGGTTGGTCGTGGCTCCAACAGTGGGTGAAGCACGCGGTGGCTCGCCAGACGGCCACCCCCCAAGTTGTGGCAATCGAGCCCAATGAATTTCACTGCGGTCCAGTCGACCTGTCGACTGGTTCTGCAGGGACGTTTTCCGAAAGCGGGAGTTGTGACCCCGCGGCGGAAGTTGTCATGGTCGACTCCTGTCGTAGCTCGCCTGAGTTCCGCCGCAGCGGCGGCAATGGCGATGGCGATGGCACGTCATTCGACCATGAGGAGTACGAGCCCCAACTTCTCAATTCACAGGAGAGGGTGGAGCTGCACCACCGCAACATGGAGGCCCTCCAGACCCCCATCATAGGGGAGACCGCCGAGGCTTGGGCCTTGGAGGCGATGCGACTGGCCACGTTGGCTGAGTGCACCCATTTGGAGAATCTCCAACATTCTCTCGACCAACATGCCCATCGACTGATCCCTGAATCCAGTCGACGCCCATGACAATTGTTTCCTCCTGAACCTCAGGTATTCCACACACTAATCCAGAATCTTGCGGCTACTACGCGTATAGCAGAGTCTATACAATCATCCCGTTCAGAAGCTGGGAGGGGCTTGGAGCAGATCTGAGCGCTGCTCCAAGCAGCAGGAGAGCTAAACTCCACCGTTTCCTAGTCGCAGAACAGGATCCACAGCAGGTCAGTAAGGGCAGATACAGTTTAGTCGGCACACAGTCCTGGGTCACCTTTTCAGCGTGAAGATCGTGATCACCGTCGAGACAGGCACCCGGGAAGAGCTCATGGAGATTATGATCTTGAGTACGCCCGCAACAACCACCGTCGAGTGCCTTCGCCCCTTCCGAGGGACGGGTCGTATGCGCCCTAGCGGTATGATGACAGGCGCCCGTATGGTGATGACTGCAGAGTTCCAGTCGACCCGAGAGAGCTTGGGTTCGATGCAAGGTCAGTCCTTGTACAAGGTCTGGTTGACCGGAATAGAGCATACAGAGAAGGGGTGGATAGAGATAGGCCCGATGGAAGTAAGGTCCACGTTTCTGGCCCTGAGTATTTCGTAAGAGCCATCCGAGCCGCTGAGATCCCTCACAGCTTCAGATTGGCGACTGGCGTCAGTAAGTTCACAGGAGAGTCGAAGCCTGACACTTGGTTGGAAGACTACCGAGTGGCCGTGCATATTGGAGGCAACAGTGATGAGGTGGCCATGAAGCACCTCCCTTTGATGCTTGAAGGTTCCGCCAGGGCTTGGCTGAATCAGTTAGCCCCTGGAAGCATTCTCAGCTGGGATGAGTTGGCCCGAGTGTTTACCAACACGTTCGAGGGCACCTGCAAGAGACCGGCTGGTTTGCCTGAATTGCAACATTGCGTGCAGAAAGAGAATGAGACATTGAGATATTATATCCAGAGATGGATCACTCTTCACCACACGATGGAAAATGTATCGGATCATCAAGCAATTTGTGCCTTTAAAAAGGCGTTCGCTACAGAGAGCTCAATCTGAAGTTCGGTTGGACCGGAGACATGTCTCTGGCTCGGATGATGGAGATTGCCACAAAATATGCTAACGGCGAAGAAGAAGACTGGCTCCAGAGCGGCAAGCACAAGTCAGGCGCCCAAGACACCAGAGGTGGGAATTCCAGTCGGAAGCATAAGCGAAAAGCTGAAGCTGCGGGTCCTACCGAAGCAGCAGTTTTGAATCAAGGAAAGTTCAAAGGGAAGCCCAAGGGGCCCTGGAACCCTAAAAAAGTGAAGGATCAAGATGGAAATGATGTACTTGATTTGCCGTGTCATATACCACACCAAGAAGGATGAAGAGGGGAATCTGATTCTCCCCAAGCATACCACTCGACAGTGTCGACTCCTGATTTATTGTTTTCGGGAGAAAGGTCAGCCTGGTGAGAAGGAAAAAGAGTCTGATAAGGAAGAAGACAAATACGAGGATGATGGTTATCCCAATGTCAATGCCACTTTAATGATTTTTGCTGACGTCGAGAGCAAAGATCGATTGATAGTGATCAACAGGGAAGTGAACATGATTGCTCCGGCAATGAAGACATATTTGAAGTGGTCAAAGACCCCCATAACATTCGACCAGTCCGACCACCCAGCGCACGTGGCCACCCCTGGGCAGCAAGTGTTGGTGGTCTACCCAATCGTTGGGGACACTCGACTGACCAAGGTTCTGATGGATGGTGGCAGTGGTCTGAATATGCTGTATGCCGAGGCCCTCAAAGGGATGTGCATCCCGATGTCCAAGCTCAGTGAGAGCAACATGCGATTCCACGGAGTCATCCCAGGAAAGAAAGACGATTCACTCGGTCAGATCACTCTTGACGTGGTTTTCAGCGATGAGAAGAATTATCGCAAGGAGAAGTTGACCTTTGAGGTAGTGGATTTCAAAAGTGCGTACCATGCCATTTTGGGCCGGCCTGCATATGCCCGTTTCATGGCTCGACCATGTTATGTGTTCCTCAAGTTAAAGATGCCTGGCCCCAAAGGCATGATTATGGTCACTGGGAATCGACAAAGAGCAAAAGATTGCCTCCAGAAAGGCTGTAAGATTGCTGATGAACATATGGCAGCAGTGGAGTTTCAAGAGTACCAGAAGAGTGCAGATCCGAGTGATTTGTTGTGTGCCAAGAAGCCTACCTCTGAGTCTGCATTTCAGTCGGCCGGTGAAACAAAGCTAGTTCACATTCACATGACCGACCCCAATGCTGCTCCAACCCATATTTCAACAACACTCGACAGTAAATAGGAAGAAGCGCTCATCCAGTTCGTCCGTGAGAACTGGGACATGTTCACATGGAAACCATCAGACATGCTAGGCGTACCCAGGGGACTGGCTGAGCACCATTTGTGAGTCGACCCAAAAGCAAAACCCGTTAAAGAGCATCTCTGTTGGTCCGCCACAGAGAAGAGGAAGGCGATTGGCGAAGAGGTGGCTCGGCTTCTGGCTCGCCAACATCGTCATGGTCCCCAAGAAAGATAAGTCACTTAGAATGTGTATTTTGATTTCAAGCATATCAATCGGGCCTGCCTGAAAGATCATTTCTCTCTGCCCCGCATTGACCAGATAGTCGACTCAACAGTGGGATGTGAGTGCTTGTCCTTTTTGGATGCGTATTCCAGGTACCATCAGATCTGTCTGTATGGACCTGATGAGATAAAAACAGCTTTCATCACTCCATTCGGATGTTTTTGTTATGTCACTATGCCCTGTGGCCTCAAGAATGCTGGTACAACGTTCATGCGCATGATTCAGAAGTGCCTGCTCACTCAAATCAGTCAGAATGTGGAAGCATACATGGATGACATAGTGGTTAAGTCACGCAAAGGTTCCGACCTGCTGACTGACCTCGTTGAAACCTTTGCCAACTTAAGAACATATGATATCAAGCTCAATCCATCAGAGTGCACATTCGGAGTCTGAGGCGGAAAGTTACTCGGTTTTCTTGTTTCCGAATGGGGGATCGACGCAAATCCAGAGAAGATTGGCACAATCCTTCGAATGAAGCGCCCTCTGCGCGTGTACGATGTTCAGAAGCTTACTAGTTGTTTGGCTGCATTGAGTCGATTCATCTCACGCCTTGGTGAAAAGGCACTGCCTCTTTATCGACTAATGAAGAAGTCTAACAAGTTCAAGTGGAATGACGAAGCTGAAGCAGCATTTGAAGAGCTCAAAGCCCTGCTTTCCACCCAGCCGGTGCTTGCTGCTCCAGTCATCAAGGAGCCTTTACTACTTTATGTTGCAGCCACTGGACAGGTTGTCAGTACAGTGCTCACGGTCGAGCGGGAAGAAGAAGGCAAGGCCTTCAAAGTTCAACGCCCAGTATATTATATTTCTGAAGTCTTAACTCCGTCCAAACAGAGGTACCCACACTATCAGAAGCTTGTTTACGGAATTTATCTGACCATGAAGAAAGTAGCACACTACTTCTCAGACCACTCGGTTTCAGTAGTCAGTGTGCTCCACTATCAAAAATCCTGAACAATAGAGATGCAACTGGTCAAGTGGCAAAATGGGCGATTGAACTCCTTCCATTAGATATCAAGTTTGAGGCAAAGAAGGCCATCAAGTCCCGGCAATAGCAGATTTCCTTGCAGAGTGGACTTGTCGGATTTCGGGATCCGGCAACCCGTGAAAGGTTCAAACTCTGGGGTGCGTGCGGAGATCTCAACTTGCCCAGCCTACCTACTCGTGATCTACCTTGGCCTAACACGTCGAGCTCAAAGAGACATAAAGACGCAGAGATTTATACTGGTTCAGGCCACCATTATGGTGTAATACCCTACTCCAGTGTGGTGTGGTGGATTGCCTCAAGGGGCTATGGATGAACAAGTATAGAGGATGAACAAGCCTCAGGAGGTGAGGTGTTCTTGAGCTGGTGTGTGCTCAAGTTAGAATCGATCCCTCTTCGTTCGAATCCCCTCTATGGTGGTGGCTAGCCCTATATGTAGTGGCCTTGGTCCTCTTCCCAAATATGAGCGGGAAGGGATTCCACAACGGCAGGATTTGAAAGGGGACAAGTTGTAAAGTCTATCTTGACAAAAGTAGTCTTCGCGTGCGAAAAGCCTCTGGTCGTGACGCTACGGTGGGCTCAGTGATGACCTCCGTCCTTCCGTCATGGCGGTCTTGGTCTTGTTGCACCAGAATGGAAACCTTTGGCTGATTCCTCGGGACCCTGCGCCAGCAGCTTGCTTCCCTTGCACTGAAGAGGAAACCTGCACTCTGCGCCCGACTGGCGCCCGCCTGGCCTTGGTCGTCATGGCTCACGTCAGCTGAGCCTCATGAGGTAGCTGCATAGAACTCTCCGCTCCTCAGGAGGCCGACTCCTTCGGGGGTCTTGGCGTCGTCCGCCTCGCGAGGCTTGGCCCCTCGTGAGGGTCTTGCGGTGTTGGTGGTGAAGCTGGGCCGTACCAGGCCGTTGATGGAGCCACGTGGTGGGCTGCAGGCAGGTAGGACTAGATACCCCCAAGTCTAGGACGTTGACAGTAGCCCCCGGGCCCAAGGCGCGCCCGGACTTGGCTTCTAGTAGAAGCCAAAGGGCAAGTGCGGAGTGCCGTGGGCCCTAACCGCCTGCGGCCTTGATGACACATGGAGATTGATGGGATGTGGGCGACTCCGCTGCCCCATGCTGCCTCGACAACTGCTTGACTTGACAACTGCATGCTGCATGCAGAGAGGGTTATCATTACTGGAAACCGTGGGAGGCCGATGATTTACCTTCTGCTGGCTATAAATATGCGAGCGGGTGGAACCCCTGCTCATCTTTCCTTCTTCTTGCTCTCGCCTGCTTTTCTTCTCTCCATCTTGCTCCCATGGTGCCGATCAGAAGGAATTCTGCGGCCGAGAAGGGGAAAACCCCCAGGGAAGGGCCCGATCCCCTTCCACCAAAGAAATGATTTCACCTTTCTCAGGACGCCGGCGCGTGGTGAGAGGTAACCAGGCCTTGGCAGTCGAGGCCTCCGCCTGTCTTCCCCCTCCCCGTGTACACCCGGGCTCAAGGCGAAGGAGTGCGCCGCCGGGTGGCGCCTTGCGTGGATGGCAGGGCCGCCATTGCCCTGCCGGCCGCACCATGGACCCATGCTAAGAATAGTTCGCGCGAGTTCGTGGTATGGGCGGCGATGCCTCCTGGAACTTGGATCTGACTCCGCGGTTCCTCGCCAGCGAGCTGCCTCTGAGGGGACCGGTGGAGTTGTGGCTGCAACACGCAGGGTGCAGCAGCCCAGCTACCGGAGCTAAGGTTGAGGTGGTGCCATCGGGAGATGTCTTCATGACATGAGGATGGGCTGAGGTTGCCCGGGCTTGCTGCGCGAGGGGAACCCTGGCAATCCACTTCGAGTACGACGATACGTCCACCTTGTTCTTCAAGGTCTTCAACAAGGAGGGCGAACGGCTAGAGTGCTGCCTCGGAGGGGGTGGCTCAGGAGATGCTACAACAGGTGCTGGCCCTGCTGCCATCCTCTTCGGCGCCTCGTCCAGCAGCAGCGACGATTCCTGGGAATCCAATGACTCTCCTAAGCCCAGCAATTCTTCGGAGTCGAGCGATGACAGCTACGTGCCGCCAAGCTCCCACCGAGGCTGCAACGCTGCTTCGCCTGCCGCCCGGCGTTGTTGGCGACACCGTAGGGCCCTGTAGGCGTTTCTCTTGCGCGAGATGAAAACTAGCCCCCGGGGGTTTGTAAGGATTTGAATGCGCTTAACAGTAACGCTGTTTCTTTTGGTCTCTTAATGGATACGCGTATTCCAGTTTGGCTAGGTTCCTCCCTTTTCTCTTCCCTAGACAGCTTGGCGCTCTACGCCGACAGGGCCCAATCCCCATGCAGGCTTCAGCCGTTGCTAGTATGCCAGGTCGCGATGCCGTGGTCAAGGCTAGGAGGTGAGCGGCCCAAGGTTCGGTAAGAGCTCATGAGACGCTATGCTCAGGAGGTCCCCCTTGGTGTGCAAGTAGTTGCATAGTAAATCGAAAAGGGGAGCTGAACTTCCCAAGTGGAACTGTGAGGCGGGGCATGCGAGGAGAGAAGCAGGTGCTATAGCGAGCCAAGGCTTATCTTTTTGGGATCCCTGAATCCAATAGGAAGACAACGCCCGCTCTTGTGCCCGTAGTGCCGCTGGGTGTGTCTTGCGGTGGCCACCCTTCTGTCTTGCTCACCATGGCGCTCTACGTCCTCGGGTCCCGGCCCTCGAGCGAGCTCAGCCGCTGCTGGTATGCCAGGTCACAATGCCGTGGTCAAGGCCAGTGGGTGAGGGCTGGAGAGCCAGTAGGAGCTCCCGAGGCGCGATGCTCGGGAGGCCCCTCCCTTTAACGCGCAAGCGACTAGCAAGGCCAGATGGTGGTTGTTCAGGGCGACCCGTGGCCCATCGCCAGGTGAACCTGCAAGTTGGATGACCAAGAAAGTCGGGAGCCCCCAGGGCGTGTGACAGGGGAACCGGGGACATTTTGAGGTGGTGTGTGCGAGGCGGGCCGCGAACCAGAGCTCGATCCCCGGGTTTGTCGGTGTGGCAGGGACGGACCCGAGCACCAGCCCCGTGTCGATGCGAGTGTCGTGAGGCAACGCGGGAATGGTGTTAGTCATCACATATGGCGGTTGTGGGGTGACAACCAGAGGCAAGCTCACAAAAATGATTAGATAATCTTGATGAACGCAAAGCAACACATGCCGTAAGGCTAGGCCTCATACGGCCTGGGGATGATGCAGCCTGAAGGGCGCCCCCAAACTGAACGAACTAGAGAGATGTCACCTGGTACCATTGCTGAAGAATTGTTGAAGTAGCCAAAAAACGCGTGCCGCTAAAGTCGATCCTCATGAGCCGCTCCGGTGCTGAGCCTCGGGAGACTCGGAGGGGCTGGAAGGCTCCTGAGGATGCTCATCCATCTCCGCCAGGAGCGCCTGGTGCCTGGCCTCGCAGGCCTCTTGAGCGTCCTTTGTGCAGTGCTGGAACACTTCAGCCGCGTTCGCCAGGCCAAACGGCATGCGAACGTAGCTGTGAGGCGGTCCCTCGCATCGGCCGACACGAGACAACCACATGAGCTGCTGAGACGCGCCCCTGCTGAGCCCAGGGATGTCGATGTAGATGCGGAACTCCTTTCCCTCGCCAGGACAGTGAGGCGCGCCACGCGGCAGGCGACGATCGCCTTGCAGAACCCTTCCTTCCTGGATCTCTTTGATTGCCTTACCGATGAACTCTTGAACGACTGGCGCTTCATGCCTGCTGCCTTCTCCTAGAAAGCGCGCTCTCAATAACGCTTCCACATAGTGCCCGAGTGCCACCCTCGTGACATTGGCTAGGTCTGAGGCCCTACAAAAGAGAGCCCCTGAGCCCAGCCTGAGAGGGGCGCCAGGCACGCCTTCCTATGCGCTGGGAGAGGGTGCCGCGTCCGGGGATGCGAGACTCAGCGCTGCATCCTCGAGTGTTGCTCCCTCACGAGACCCCTGGCCCAGATGTAGCTTCTTTGTCTTGGGGGCGACCTCAGGGGGGAGGGCTCCATCCTCGTCTTCTGGGTTCTCAACTGCTACAGCCTGGAAGGCGCGCTCGAGGGAGCACACCGCATCCTTCTCTTGGCAGGCGACCGTGATGATGCCACCGCTTCCTGGCATCTTGAGGAGGTTGTAGCCGTGGTGGGTGGCCACCATGAACTTGGACAATGCTGGGTACCCAAGGATGGCGTTGTAGGCAGGCGGATGTCGGCGACGTCGAAGTCGATGAGCTCGGTGCAGTAGTTGTTGCGCTCGCCGAAGGTGACAGGGAGGTGAACTTGCCAGATCGGGTGTGTCGACCCGTCGGTCACTCCTGAGAATGGCTTGGTGAGGTGAAGCTGGTGGTATGGCACCTGGAGCCTGTCAAACATCTGGACAGAAAGAACATTGAGCCCTGCTCCGCCATCGATGAGGGTCTTGGTGACGGTCACGTTGCTGATGACCGGGGAGCAGAGCATGGGGAGCGCGCCTGCCGTGGCCGCGCACTTGAGCCAGTTTGTGGAGTCGAAGGTGATGACGCACTTGGACCACTTGAGAGGGCGAGTTGCTTCAAGCTTGGGGAGCGCCGCATTGACCTCGCGCGCGAACTGTTTGAAGACACGATGGGAAGCTGGGGCTTGTGAGCCGCCCAAGATGCAGGCGATGGCCCTCGGCTCCTGGAAGCCCCCATCCCCCTCGTCCTGGTGGTGATCTTCGTTCCTTCTTGGTGGTGGAGGCAGAGGGGGCAAGGCTACATTGCCCTGAGGGCAGTTGAGGGAGTCCTAGATTAGGGGGTGTCCGGATGGCCGGACTATGACCTTTGGTCGGACTCCCGGACTATGAAGATACAAGATTGAATACCTCGTCCCGTGTCCAGATGGGACTTTCCTTGGCGTGGAAGGCAAGCTTGGTGATACGATATGAAGATCTCCTCCCATTGTAACCGACTCTGTGTAACCCTAGCCCTCTCCGGTGTCTATATAAACCGGAGAGTTTTAGTCCGTAGGACGAACAACAATCATACCATAGGCTAGCTTCTAGGGTTTAGCCTCTCTGATCTCGTGGTAGATCCACTCTTGTACTACCCATATCATCAATATTAATCAAGCAGGAGTAGGGTTTTACCTCCATCGAGAGGGCCCGAACCTGGGTAAAAACATCGTGTCCCTTGTCTCCTGTTACCATCCGCCTAGACGCACAGTTCGGGACCCCCTACCCGAGATCCGCCAGTTTTGACACCAACATTGGTGCTTTCATTGAGAGTTCCTCTGTGTCGTCGCCTTTAGGCCTGATGGCTTCTTCGATCGTCAATCACGACGCGGTCCAGGGTGAGACCTGTCTTCCCGGACAGATCTTCGTATTCGGCGGCTTCGCACTGCGGGCCAACTCGTTTGGCCATCTGGAGCAGATCGAAAGCTACGCCCCTGGCCATCAGGTTAGGTTTGGAAGCTTAAATTACACGGCCGACATCCGCGGGGACTTGATCTTCGACGAATTCGAGCCATGGCTAAGCACGCCGCACTGTCACGATGGGCATGATTTAGCTCTGCCGCCAGACAACGCCCAGAGCGTCGCTCAGGTGTCCGCTCCGATCATTAGCTCGGAGCCTACTGCGCTAGTCGGGGATGGACGGTTGGACGCCACCCCGGGAGCCGCAATCTCTACGGCGATAGAGCCGAATACCAGCCTAGTCCTTTGCAGGGCCCGTGACTCTAAGGTGCCGGACTTTGTTCCAGACTCCGTATATCCCGCACCTCTTCCGATCAAACCCGATTGGGCTCCGATCATGGAGTTTACCGCCACGGACATCTTTCAGCACTCGCCCTTTGGCGATATCCTGAATTCACTAAAGTCTCTCTCTTTGTCAGGAGAGCCCTGGCCGAACTACGGTCAGCGGGGTTGGGATACGGACGATGAAGAAATTTGAGGCCCACCCACCACCCACTTTGTAGCCACTGTCAATGATTTAACCGACATGCTCGACTTCGACTCCGAAGACATCGACGGTATGGACGCCGATGAAGGATACGACCAAGAACCAGCACCTATAGGGAACTGGAAAGCCACCTCATCATATGACATATACATGGTGGACACCCCCAAAGCAGGGGATGGCAAGGAAAAAAACAGAGGATGACCCCTCCAAGAAGCAACCCAAGCGCCAACATCAGCGGTGCCGCTCTAAGTCCCGCCAAAGCAAAAACGGCGATTCCGGCACCAGAGATAACAACACGCCGGACAGTGCTGAAGACAACCCCCTCCAGCAGGATTCAGTGCAGGAGGACGAAGGAGCCAGCCCTCATGAGAGAGCGGCCGACAGAGAGGTTGAGGACGACAACTATATGCCTCCCTCCGAAGACGAGGCAAGCCTCGACGACGATGAATTCGTCGTGCCAGAGGATCCTGTTGAACAAGAGCATTTTAAACGCATGCTTATGGCCACGGCAAGCAGCCTCAAAGAAAAAACAGCAGCAACTTAGAGCTGACCAAGACTTGCTAGCCGACAGATGGACCGAAGTCCTGGCAGCCAAAGAGTATAAACTCGAATGCCCCTCCAAGAGCTACCCAAAGCGCAGGCTGCTACCCCAACTTGAGGAGGAAGCAACTAAACCTACATCACCAGCGTACGATGCGCCCGATCGGCCACCCCGTGGCCGCGATAGAGAGGCCTTCAGGCCCTCGACCCAAGCCGCACCCCGACACCGCTCAAAACATACCAGAGTACGGGGAGACGCAACAGACCTGCGAGACATATTGGAGAATAAGGCAAGGCAAACAAGATCGATCTACGGATCGCATGGGCGCCCTGCTTCATGTGACGCTAGTTGTCACGCCGGACATGATAAGTACGGCCAGGCCGAATACAACAGACCAAGCTCATCTGAGCTGCGTCGTGATATAGCCCAGTACAGGGGCGCCGCACACACACTATGCTTCACAGACGAAGTGATGGATCATCAAATCCCCGAGGGCTTTAAACCCGTAAACATCGAATCATGCGATGGCACAACAGATCCTGCGGTATGGATCGAGGATTATCTCCTTCATATCCACATGGCCCGTGGTGATGATCTAGACGCCATAAAATACCTCCCGCTCAAGCTTAAAGGACCAGCTTGACATTGGCTTAACAGCCTGCCAGCAGAGTCAATTAGTTGTTGGGAGGACCTGGAATCCGCATTCCTTGACAACTTCCAGGGCACTTATGTGCGACCACCAGACGCCGATGACCTAAGCCACATAATCCAGCAGCCAGAGGAATCGGCCAGACAATTCTGGACACGGTTCCTAACTAAGAAAAATCAAATAGTCGACTGTCCGGATGCCGAGGCCCTCGCAGCCTTCAGGAACAACATCCGAGACAAATGGCTTGCCCGGCAACTAGGACAGGAAAAGCCGAAATCTATGGCAGCCCTCACGACACTCATGACCCGCTTTTGTGCGGGAGAAGACAGCTGGCTAGCTCATAGCAATAACATAACCAAGAGCCCTGGCAATTCGGATACCAAGGACAACAACGGCAGGTCACGTCGCAACAAGCATAAGCGCCGCATTAACGGCGACAATACTGAAGATACGGCAGTCAATGCCGGATTCAGAGGCTCTAAACCCGGTCAGCGGAAGAAGCCATTCAAAAGAAACCCTCCGGGCCCATCCAACTTAGACCGGATACTCGATCGCTCGTGCCAGATACACGGCACCCCCGAACAGCCAGCCAACCACACCAACAGGGATTGTTGGGTGTTCAAGCAGGCAGGCAAGTTAAGTGCCGAAACCAGAGACAAGGGGCTGCATAGCGATGACGAGGAGGAGCCCCGGCCGCCGAACAACAGAGGACAGAAGGGATTCCCCCCGCAAGTTCGGACGGTGAACATGATATACGCAACCCACATCCCCAAAAGGGAGCGGAAGCATGCTCTCAAGGACATCTATGCGTTGGAGCCAGTCGCCCCAAAGTTCAACCCGTGGTCCTCCTGCCCGATCACTTTTGATCGAAGGGACCACCCACTAGCATCCGTCACGGTGGATTCGCCGCATTGGTCCTAGACCCAATTATCGACGGATTTCACCTCACCAGAGTCCTAATGGATGGCGGCAGCAGCTTGAACCTGCTTTATCAGGATACAGTGCAAAAAATGGGCATCGATCCCTCAAGGATTAAACCCACAAAGACAACCTTCAAAGGCGTCATACCAGGTGTAGAAGCCAGCTGTACAGGCTCGGTTACACTCGAAGTGGTCTTCGGATCCCCGGATAATTTCCAAAGTGAAGAGTTAATGTCCGACATAGTCCCATTCCACAGTGGCTATCACACCCTGCTCGGACGAACCGCATTTGCAAAATTCAACGCGATGCCGCACTACACATATCTCAAGCTCAAGATGCCAGGACCTCGCGGAGTCATCACGGTAAATGGAAACACCGAATGCTCTCTCCGAACGGAGGAGCACACGGCGGCCCTGGCGGCTGAAGTACAGAGTAGCCTCTCAAGGCAATTCTCCAATCCAGGTGTCAAACGTCCGGACAATGTCAAGCGAGCCTGAAGTAACCTACAACAAATCCGGCTGGCACGTTCCGAGCAAGCATAGCAGTGCGGCCCCAACCCCAGCCCTCGCCAAATGGTGATATCGGTACCATGCGTACATAATTACGCCTTAGAGATACCATGGGCATAAGGGGAGGGGCACAACTACGGCACGCCCAGAATGCGGCTCAACCGCACTAAGGTGCTCCCTATTCCGCCGTTTCCTTTTTACACACTTTCAGGACCCAACTATTCAGAAGGCCTGTCCGACGATACACTTGCCGAACACATGATGCAACAGCCAGGGAGAGAACAAGCCGTGTCAAATGTCCAGGTGGTCTCTATAACGAGCTTAATACCTGTTTTACTTAAAATCCCACAGCTTGCCCCTGGAGGGGAACATGTCAAATAATCCTATCTCTTGCTTATCGCACTACTTGTATCGTTCTGCTTTCGCAGCAACCCTTTTTTAATAAACAATACATAGCTCTTATCTGTTATTGTACTCACCTATTTTCTATATACACAAATATGTTTAGTCATGACATTCTGCAACCGTACACTTTGGTACGGCCAATACACCAGGGGCTTAAACACCCCATAACATGGTGTGAGAAGACCGAACACTCTCATGAGTGCGGCACCCCGAACTTATAGCACTATATGCATCGGCTCCGAATCATGTCTTTGGTCAATAGTTGGGTTTGCCCGGCTCCCATGTTTTGGTACCTTACGTTCTGCAATGTTGGCTAAGGTAGCGTTGGGAGAACTACTGCTATTGTGCCCCAGTTGAGCTGGGTTAACACCTCAGTAGAGAAAGCTAAAACTGACCGTCATGATAATGCGAGAGACCGGTCGCTGTTCGCGAGGTTTTCTCGAGTCCTTAAAGACTTATGCCGCTTCGAGCGAGGAGCCGGATTTATCCGGCCCAGGCGTGGATAGCGCCCCGAACTCGGTTGTCCGAAAACTAGGCGCTTCGCAGAAATTTAAAATTATAGAATTCTATGGCTAAGTGAGAGTGATAAAGCACTATAAGCCCGATGGCCTTGTTCGTTGTGCTGAGCGCCTCCCTAGATGGACCCAAGAATGGGAACAAGAGCACTCAGGTTTATCCCGAACACCCCAGCACTCGTGGCATGGGGGCAGAAGCCGACGACTTGCATCTCTCAGATTTAATAAACGGCCGCACAGAAGGTAATATTTTAAATTAACAAGCGTTGCTTAGCGCATGTGAACAAAGTTTTCAGCGCACAGGATAACAGATGCGAGTCTACTAAAAAATTACATCTTTGGAGCATTCACCCGCTATAATGCGGGCACCCTTCAGGACACCCTCATAATACATCTCGGGCGTGCGATACTCCTTGCCCGGCGGTGGCGCGTCCGTCAAAAGCTTCTCCGCGTCCAGCTTGCCCCAGTGCACTTTAGCACGGGCAAGGGCCCGACGGGCACCTTCAATGCAGATGGAGCACTTTATGACCTCAATCCATGGACAAGCGTCCACCAGCCGCCGCACTAGACCGAAGTAGCTCCCAGGCATGGCTTCCCTAGGCCATAGTCGAATTATGAGGCCCTTCATGGCCTGTTCGGCCACCTTGTGGAGCTCGACCAGCTGCTTCAGCTGGTCGCTCAGGGGCACCGGATGCTCGGCCTCAGCATACTGAGACCAGAACACCTTTTCCGTCGAGCTCCCCTCCTCGGCTCGGTAGAACGCAGCAGCATCAGACACACTATGGGGCAGATCGGCGAACGCTCCTGGAGAGCTCCGGATTCGGGTAAGTAATAGATAATTTACTTTTACATGCTTGCTTTGCATAAAGAATGCCTTACCCGCCGCTATTTTCTTTATCGCCTCGATCTCCTGGAGGGCCTTCTGGGCTTCGGCCTTAGCGTTTTTGGCACTCTCAAGATCCAAGGCGAGCTCGGACTCTCGAGTCTTCGAGTCACGCTCCAAACTCTGGTTTTTTTCCACGAGAGCCTGGAGCTCTTGCCGCACCTCCGCCACCCGCGCCTCCTGCTTCTCTCGCTCGGTGCGCTCCAAGGCCGCACTGTTCTTGGCCTTGGACACCGCCTCCTTCAGGGTCGCCACCTCGGTCGTGGCCCCTGCAACATTTACGTTGGTCCTGTCATTATTTGCAACCAAGTATTTCTATATACATTTACATGCGGTACTACGTACCCTCTTTATCCCCGAGCTGCTTCTTGGCATGGTCGAGCTCGCTCTCGGACCGCTTGAGGCTTTCCTTCAATGCATTGACCTCCGCAGTCAGTGCGGCAGAGGTCAGCAGCACAACCTGCATTCCCATATTGACATATTTTTATTAGACTCCTGCGTATATCTTTTTAGCTCCTCAGCTCAGCTTTTCTTTCCGAACATCGAACTGAGCATTAGGGGCTACTGTCTATGCGGTAACATTTTTATATGTTTTTGAACACATACCTCAAAGCCTGTTAACAGGCTTGTACAGGCTTCTGTCAGCCCGCTCTTGGTGGACTGAACCTTCTGAATCACCGCACTCATAATAGCGCGGTGTTCCTCGTTGATGGAGGCGCCGTTAAGCACCTCCAGCAAATTGTCCGGCGCCTCCGGATGGACGGAGGTCGCCGGCGTCGTAGGCCTGCCCTTCTTATGAAGGCGCCACCTGTCGGACTCTGGAACCATTGATGGTTCCGGAGCAGTGTCCGGCCCGGGGCCGGACTTGGATCCCTCCGGGGCTTTACCCCCTTTGGGCCTGGAGTCCGGGAGGTCGCCTTGCGGCGCCTCCAGGACCACCTCCTCCTGGTTTAGTCCCTTTCGGGACTCCACCTCGGCGTCGTTCATAGGGAGAGGGGAGGAGGCCGTTGGAAGTGAAGCGCTATTCACATCCGACGAATCCAAGGAGCCTCTCGTCGAATCATCGAGCTGAGCCTTGGGCGGACTGCATGATCAAATACGGCATCAGGAAATGCCAAATAATGGAGGGGCATCATAAGTTATTCGGATGACCGGATGCTTACGATTTTGCCAGGGGATTGACCCTGGATGGCCATTCCTCCCCGCCGTCTTCGGTGTTGGAGGTGTAGTCCGGAAGGAGGGTTCTCCCCTTCTTGGACCCTCCGGCCTCCCCAGTTGGGGCGGCTTTCCTTTTCTTCCCTTCCCCTGTTGGAGGGGGAGAGGCTTCTTCATCTTCCTCCTCCTCGTCCTCAGAGGCGGAGGGTGCTTCGGGGTTGTCGGGCGATGAATCCGACACCACCAGGCGTCGGGAACTCTTTCGAGTCCCCGTGGCCTTCTTCTTGGCCTTCTTCTCCGGCACCACATGAGGTGCCGGAACCAGCAGCTTCATCAAGCGAGCGTCTGCTGGGTCTTCGGGCAAGGGAGCCAGACAGTTGATTTGTCCGGCCTTTTTCTGCCAGTCCTGTTAAAGAGATGGGGGTTTAGGTCCCGCATAGAGTCAAATCTATGAAAAACAAATACCCTGTAAAGGGAAAATTAAGCTCACTACGCTGGCTTGGTGCTCGACGCAGAAACCGCGATCCTCGGTGACGGGAGGAGAGACCCCGGAGCTCTTAAATAGCACCTTCCAGGCGTCCACATGCTTTGTGTCGAAGAGCCGGGACAGAGTCTGATGCTGGGCTGGGTCGAACTCCCACAAGCTGAAAGCCCGTCGTTGACACGGGAGAATCCGGCGGAAGAGCATGACCTGGACTATGTTGACAAGTTTAACCTTCCTGCCGATCAGGTCTTTGATGCAGGTTCGAAGTCCAGTCACTTCCGCCGAACTACCCCACGATAGGCCCATCTCTTTCCAAGATGTGAGCCGTGTGGGGATACCAGATCGGAATTCGGGGGCTGCTGCCCATTCAGGGTCACGCGGCTCGGTGATATAGAACCACCCCGATTGCCACCCTTTGATGGTCTCTACGAAGGCGCCCTCAAGCCATGTAACGTTGGCTATCTTGCCCACCATGGCACCTCCGCACTCCGCTTGGCGGCCGCCCACGACCTTCGGCTTGACGCTGAAGATCTTCAGCCATATGCGAAAGTGAGGCTGGATGCGGAGGAAGGCCTCGCACACGACGATAAACGCCGAGATGTTGAGGATGAAGTTCGGGGCCAGATCGTGGAAGTCCAGGCCGTAGTAGAACATGAGCCCCCGGACGAACGGGTGAAGAGGAAAACCCAGTCCGCAGAGGAAATGGGGGAGAAATACAACCCTCTCATGGGGCCTAGGGGTGGGGATGAGTTGCCCCTCATCTGGAAGCTGGTGCGCGATGTCGTCAGACAAGTATCCGGCCTTCCTCAGCTTTTTGACTTGCCCCTCCGTGACGGAGGAAGCCATCCATCTACTTCCCGCTCCAGACATGATTGGAGAAGGTTGAGGTGGGAAGTGCGGGCTTGGGCGTTGGAGCTCGAGCGCGCAGGGACGAATAAGCAAAGGAGGAAGAAGGCGTGAATGGAAAGGGTGGATTCTTATCCCCTTATATGGGCGGCTGAAACTACGAGCCCCCACCAGCCTAATAAAACTCGCTTATCTCCTAAGCGCCGCGGTTAATGCTGCGGTTGGGTTACCCACGCCCGTATTGATGAGAATCCCGGAATAAGGGGACACGATTTCCGCTTTGACAAGACGTGCCAAGGAAACCGCCTCGCTAAACGCGCTGAGGCGGAGCGGTATAATGAATAAAAGCCTGGCTGTGGTGTGATGTCATGTTGCGTAATACGTCAGTAGATCTGGTTGGTGCAAATATTATTCTCTCTACGGTGGAATGTGGAACTTGTTTTGCAAAGCCGTACACTATCCTGGTGTTCAACATCTTCTATGAAGTATTCGGAGGAGGAACCCACCTTGCAATGCCGAAGACAACTTGCGCGCCGGACTTGTCGTCATTGAAGCCTGGTTCAGGGGCTACTGAGGGAGTCCTGGATTAGAGGGTGTCCGGATGGCCGGACTATGACCTTTGGCCGGACTCCCAGACTATGAAGATACAAGATTGAAGACCCCGTGCCGTGTCCGGATGGGACTTTCCTTGGCGTGGAAGGCAAGCTTGGCGATACGATATGAAGATCTCCTCCCATTGTAACCGACTCTGTGTAACCCTAGCCCTCTCCGGTGTCTATATAAACCGGAGAGTTTTAGTCCGTAGGACGAGCAATAATCATACTATAGGCTAGCTTCTAGGGTTTAGCCTCTCTGATGTTGTGGTAGATCCACTCTTGTACTACCCATATCATCAATATTAATCAAGCAGGAGTAGGGTTTTACCTCCATCGAGAGGGCCTAAACCTGGGTAAAAACATCATGTCCCATGTCTCCTGTTACCATCCGCCTAGACGCACAGTCCGGGACCCCCTACCCAAGATCCGCCGGTTTTGACACCGACGGCGGTCCTCACGAGCCTGCTCCCTCCAGTTGCCCTCGCGAGGCTGGTCCTGCTAGCGGTCCTCATGAGGCTGATCGTGCCACTCCTGATGCCGACCGCGTCCATCCCAGCGTCCTCCGCCTCGGCCACCTCCGCGACCATAGCCCCGATCATTGCGCTCGGGGCGTCAACCGAGGCGCCCGTCATGGAGAGCCCTGAGCTCCTGGCAGTTGGTGGTTTTGTGGCTGTAGACATTATGGAAGGCGCAGAATGGGCGCTTGCTCTTGGATGACTCGGGATGGTTGCAGCCATGCTAGGTCTCTGGCTCGGCCGCGAGCATGGCTGGTCCCTTGTGCTTCGTGTCCTTGGCCTTGGTCTTCTTGTCTTCTAGATCAACATCTGGGAGCTCGAGGAGGGAGAGGCGTCCCTCCTCAGCCCTTGCGCACTTGTTCACGATGTTGAACATTTCCTGAGCGGTGCAGAGGTCCTTGTGGATGGCGAGCTCCTCTTTCATCTTGATATCGTGAACGCCATCGGTGAATGCGGAGATGATGGCCTCGTTTGACACCTTGGGGATCTTGAGGCGCACGTTGTTGAAGCGCTGGATATACTTCTGTAGGGTCTCTTCAAGTTGCTTCTTGATGCGTCATAGGTCACCCGCGGCCGGCGGGCGGTCGTGAGTGCCCTGAAAATTGGCGATGAAGTGGCTGCGCATCTCCTCCCAAGAAGAGACCGACCCCTCGGTCAGGTTCAGGAGCCAAGAACGTGCACCATCCTTGAGGGCCATCGGGAGCCAGTTCGCCATGATCTTCTCATCGCCGTTGGCCACCTTGATGCTCACCTTGTAGAGCTGCAAGAACTCGGCGGGGTCTGCGGTGCCGTCATAGCGCGGAGGTAGGTCAGGCTTGAACTTGCTTGGCCAGACGATGTTGCGGAGCTCTGGAGTGAACACACGACATCCTGCTGTGGTCTGATACGTCTCCAACGTATCTATATTTTTTGATTGCTCCATTCTACTTTATCTATTGTTTTGGACTATAATGGGCTTTATTTCCCACTTTTATATTATTTTTGGGACTAACCTATTAACCGGAGGCCCAGCCCAGAATTGCTGTTTTTTTTGCCTATTTCAGTGTTTCAAAGAAACGGAATATCAAACGGAGTCCAAATGGAATGAAACCTTCGGAAACGTGATCTTTTCACCGAACATGATCCAGGAGACTTGGACCCTACTCCAAGAAGTGCCAGAGGCGGTCACGAGGGTGGGGGGCGCGCCCCCCTGCCTCGTGGCCCCCCTGACGCTCCGCCGACGTACTCGTTCCTCCTATATATACCTACGTACCCCCAACAAATTTCTGTATCCGCGAGATCCCATCTTGGGGCCTGTTCCGGAGCTCCGCCGGAGAGGGCATCTACCACGGAGGGCTTCTACATCATCACCATAGCCCCTTTGATGAAGTGTGAGTAGTTTACTTCAGACCTTCGGGTCCATAGTTAGTAGCTAGATGGCTTCTTCTCTCTTTTTGGATCTCAATACAATGTTCTCCCCCTCTCTCGTGGAGATCTATTCGATGTAATCTTATTTTTGCGGTGTGTTTGTTGAGAACGATGAATTGTGGGTTTATGATCCAGCTTATCTATGGAAAATATTTGATTCTTCTCTGAATTCTTTTATGTATGATTGAGTTATCTTTGCAAGTCTCTTCGAATTATCCGTTTGGTTTGGCCAACTAGATTGGTAGTTTTTGCCATGGGAGAAGTGCTTAGCTTTGGGTTCAATCTTGCGGTGACCTTACCCAGTGACAGAAAGGGTTGCAAGGCACGTATTGTATTGTTGCCATCGAGGATAACAAGATGGGGTATTTATCATATTGCATGAATTTATTCATCTACATCATGTCATCTTGCTTAAGGCGTTACTCTGTTTTTAACTTAATACTCTAGATGCATGCTGGATAGCGGTCGATGAGTGGAGTAATAGTAGTAGATGCAGAATCGTTTCGGTCTACTTTTCACGGACGTGCTGCCTATATACATGATCATTGCCTGGATAACCTCATACTATGCTCAATTCTGTCAATTGCTCAACAATAATTTGTTCACCCACAGTTGAATACTTATGCTCTTGAGAGAAGCCACTAGTGAAACCTATGGCCCCCGGGTCTATTCTCATCATATCAATCTCCATCACTTTATTTACTTGCTTTTGCTTTTACTTTTTACTTTGCATCTTTATACCAAAAATACCAAAAATATTATCTCTATCAGATCTCACCCTCGTAAGTGACCGTGAAGGGATTGACAACCCCTAAGCGTTGGTTGCGAGTAGCTATCGTTTTGTGCAGGTATGAGGGACTTGCGCGTGGTCTCCTACTGGATTGATACCTTGGTTCTCAAAAACTGAGGGAAATACTTACACTACTGTGCTGCATCATCCTCTCCTCTTCGGGGAAATCCAACACAAGCTCGAGACGTAGCAAGAAGAATTTCTGGCGCCGTTGCCGGGGAGGCTTACGCAAAAGTCAACATACCAAGTACCCATCACAATCCCTATCTCTCGCATTACATTATTTGCCATTTGCCTCTCGTTTTCCTCTCCCCCACTTCACCTTTGCCGTTTTATTCGCCCTCTTTTTCCCAATCTCCTACTCTCTTTCCCTTTGCCTTTTATTTGCTCGTGTGTTAGTTTGCTTGTTTGTCGCGATGGTTCAAGATGCCACCAAATTGTGTGACTTCACCAATACCCATAATAATGATTTCCTTAGCACTCCGATTGCTCCTCTTGCCAATACCGAATCTTGTGAAATTAATACTGCTTTGTTGAATCTTGTTATTAAAGATCAATTCGCCGGCCTTCCTAGCAAAGATGCCGCTACTCATCTGAATGGCTTCGTTGATTTGTGTGATATGCAAAAGAAAAAGGATGTCGATAATGATGTCGTTAAATTGAAGCTATTTCCTTTTTCACTTAGAGATCGTGCTAAAGCGTGGTTTTCATCTTTGCCTAAAAATAGTATTGATTCTTGGAACAAGTGCAAAGATGCTTTTATCTCTAAGTATTTTCCTCCCGCTAAGATTATCTCTCTTAGGAACAATATTATGAATTTTAAGCAACTTGATCATGAACATGTTGCACAAGCTTGGGAGAGAATGAAATTAATGCTACGTAATTGTCCTACTCATGGTTTGAACTTATGGATGATTATTCAAAATTTTTATGCTGGATTGAATTTTGCTTCTAGAAATCTTTTAGATTCGGCTGCGGGAGGCACTTTTATGGAAATCACTTTAGGAGATGCTACTAAACTCCTAGATAATATTATGGTTAATTATTCTCAATGGCATACTGAAAGATCTACTAATAAAAAAGTGCATGCTATAGAAGAAATCAATGTTTTGAGTGGAAAGATGGATGAACTTATGAATTTATTTGCTAAGAGTGTTTCTTATGATCCCAATAATATGTTTATCTACCTTGATTGAGAATAATAATGAAACTATGGATGTGAATTTTGTTGGTAGGAATAGTTTTGGAAACAACGCGTATAGAGGGAATTTTAATCCTAGGCCTTATCCTAGTAATCATTCTAATTATTATGGAAATTCCTACAACAACTCTTATGGAAATTTTAATAAGATGCCCTCTGAATTTGAGAGTAGTGTTAGAGAGTTTATGAATTCACAAAAGAATTTTAATGCTTTGCTTGAAGAGAAATTACTTAAAGTTGATGATTTGGCTAGGAACGTTGATAGAATTTCTCTTGATGTTGATTCTTTAAAGCTTAGATCTATTCCTCCTAAGCATGATATCAATGAGTCTCTCAAAGCTATGAGAATTTCCATTGATGAGTGCAAAGAAAGAACCTCTAGGATGCGTGCTTCCAAAGATGCCTTTATTAAAGCGTGTTCTTCTAATTCCTATGAAAATCAAGATGAAGATCTAAAAGTTATTGATACATCCCCTATTAAATCTTTGTTTTTCAATATGAATCTTGATGAAACTGAATATGATCTTTGAGGGAGTCTTGGATTAGGGGGTGTCCGGATGGCCGGACTATGACCTTTGGCCGGACTCCCGGACTATGAAGATACAAGATTGAAGACTTCGTCCCGTGTCCGGATAGGATTTTCCTTGGCGTGGAAGGCAAGCTTCGCGATTCGATATGAAGATCTCCTCCCATTGTAACCGACTCTGTGTAACCCTAGCCCTCTCCGGTGTCTATATAAACCGGAGAGTTTTAGTCCGTAGGACGAACAACAATGATACCATAGGCTAGCTTCTAGGGTTTAGCCTCTCTGATCTCGTGGTAGATCAACTCTTGTACTACCCATACCATCAATATTAATCAAGCAGGAGTAGGGTTTTACCTCCACCGAGAGGGCCCGAACCTGGGTAAAAACATCGTGTCCCTTGTCTCCTGTTACCATCCGCCTAGACGCACAGTTCGGGACCCCCTACCCGAGATCTGCCGGTTTTGACACCGACATTGGTGCTTTCATTGAGAGTTCCTCTGTGTCGTCACCTTTAGGCCCGATGGCTTCTTCGATCACCAACCACGACGCGGTCCAGGGTGAGACTTTTCTCCCCGGACAGATCTTCGTATTCGGCGGCTTCGAACTGTGGGCCAACTCGCTTGGCCATCTGGAGCAGATCGAAAGCTACGCCCCTGGCCATCAGGTCAGGTTTGGAAGTTTAAACTACACGGCCGACATCCGCGGGGACTTGATCTTCGACGGATTCGAGCCAGGGCCGAGCACACCGCACTGTCACGATGGGCATGATTTAGCTCTGCCGCCGGACAACGCCCATAGCATCGCTCAGGTGCCCGCTCCGACCATTAGCTCGGAGCCGACTGCGCCAATTGGGGATGGATGGTTGGACGCCGCCCCAAGTCCCGCAATCCCTACAGCGATAGAGCCGAACACCAGCCCAGTCCTTGCCGAGGCCTATGACTCCAGGGTGCCAGACTCTGTTCCGAACTCTGAATCTTCCGCACCTCTTCCGATCGAACCCGATTGGGCTCCGATCATGGAGTTCACCGCCACAGACGTCTTTCAGCACTCGCCCTTTGGCGATATCCTGAATTCACTAAAGTCTCTCTCTTTGTCAGGAGAGCCCTGACCGGACTATGGCCAGCATGGCTGGGATGCGGATGACGAAGAAATTCGAAACCCACCCACCACCCACTTCGTAGCCATTATCGACGATTTAACCGACATGCTTGACTTGACTCCGAAGACATCGACGGCATGGACGCCGATGAAGGAGACGACCAAGAACCAGCACCTATAGGGCACTCGAAAGCCACCTCGTCATATGACATATACATGGTGGACACCCCCAAAGCAGGGGATGGCGATGAAAAAATGGAGGACGACCCGTCCAAGAAGCAACCCAAGCGCCAACGTTAGCGGTGCCGCTCTAAATCCCGCCAAAGCAAAAATGGCGAGTCCGGCACCGGAGATAACAACACGCCGGACAGTGTCAAAGACAACCCCCTCCAGCAGGATTCAGCGCAGGAGAACGAAGGAGCCAGCCCTCATGAGAGAGCTGAGGACAGGGAGGTCGAGGACGACAATTATATGCCTCCCTCCGAAGACGAGGCAAGCCTCGATGACGACGAATTCGTCATGCCAGAGGATCCCGTCGAACAAGAGCGTTTCAAACGCAGACTTATGGCCACGACAAGCAGCCTCAAGAAAAAACAGCAACAGTTTAGAGCTGACCAAGACTTGCTAGCCGACAGATGGACCGAAGTCCTGGCGGCCGAAGAGTATAAACTCGAACGCCCCTCCAAGAGCTACCCAAAGCGCAGGCTGCTACCCCAACTTGAGGAGGAAGCAACTAAACCTACATCACCAGCATACGATGCGACCGATCGGCCACCTCGTGGCCGCGACAGAGAGGCCTTTCGGCCCTCGACCCAAGCCGCACCGCGGCACCGCTCAAAAAATACCAGAGTGCGGGGAGATGCAACAGACCTGCAAGACATATTGGAGAATAAGGCAAGGCAAAAAAAGTTCGATCTACGGATCGCGTGGGCGCCCCACGTAACGTGACGATAACCGTCACGCCGGATATGATAAATACGGCCAGGCCGAACACAGAAGACAAACCTCATCCGAGCTGCATCGCGATATAGCCCAGTATAGGGGCGCGGCACACCCACTATGCTTCACAGACGAAGTAATGGATCATCAAATCCCCGAGGGTTTTAAACCCGTAAACATTGAATCATATGATGGCACAACAGATCCCGCGGTATGGATCGAGGATTATCTCCTTCATATTCACATGGCCCGTGGTGATGATCTACACGCCATCAAATACCTCCCGCTCAACGTCAAAGGACCAGCTCGGCATTGGCTTAACAGCCTGCCAGCAGAGTTAATTAGTTGCTGGGAGGACCTGGAATCCACGTTCCTGGACAACTTCCAGGGCACTTATGTGCGATCACCAGATGCTGATGACCTCAGCCACATAATCTAGCAGCCAGAGGAATCGGCCAGACAATTCTGGACATGGTTCCTAACCAAGAAGAATCAAATAGTCGACTGTCCGGACGCCGAGGCCCGTGCAGCCTTCAGGCACAACATCCGAGACGAATGGCTCGCCCGACACCTAGGACAGGAAAAGCCGAAATCTATGGCAGCCCTCACGACACTCATGACCCGCTTTTGCATGGGAGAAGACAGCTGGCTAGCTCGTAGCAATAACATAACCAAGAGCCCTGGCAATTCGGATACCAAGGACAACAACGGCAGGTCATGTCGCAACAAACACAAGCGCCGCATTAACATCGACAACACTGAGGATAAGGCAGTTAATGCCAGATTCAGAGGCTCTAAACCCGGTCAGCGGAAGAAGCCATTCAAAAGAAACTGTCCGGGCCCATCCAATTTAGACTGGATACTCGATCACTCGTGCCAGATACACAGCACCCCCGAACAACCAGCCAACCACACCAACATGGATTGTTGGGTGTTCAAGCAGGCAGGCAACTTAAGTGCCGAAATCAGAGACAAGGGGCTGTGTAGCGATGACGAGGAGGGGCCCCGGCCGCCGAACAATAGAGGACGAGGAGGGGCACAACTACGGCACTCCCAGAATGTGGCTCAACCGCACTAGGGGCTCCCAATTCTGCCGTTTCTTCTTTTTTATTTATTTCAGGACCCAACTATCCAGAAGGCCTGTCCAGCAATACACTCGCCGAACACACGATGCAACAGCCAGGGTGAGCACAAGCCACGTCAAATGTCCAGGTGGTCTCTATAACAAGCTAAATACCCGCTTTACTTAAAGGTCTGACAGCTTGCCCCTGGAGGGGGATATGTCAAATAATAACACCCCTTGCTTACCGCACTATTTGTATCGTTCTGCTTTCATAGTAGCCCCCTTTAATAAACAATATATAGCTCTTATCTAATATTGTATTCATCTATTTTTATACAAATATGTTCAGTCATGACATTGTGCAACCGTACACTCTGGTACGGCCAATACACCAGGGGCTTCAGCACCCCATAACACGGTGTGAGAAGACCGAACACTCTCATGAGTGCGGCACCCCGAACTTATAGCACTATATGCATCGGCTCCGAATCATGTCTTGGATCAATAGTTGGGTTTGCCCGGCTCCCATGTTTTGGTACCTTATGTTCCGCAATGTTGGCTAAGGTAGCGCTGGGAGAACTACTGCGATTGTGCCCCAGTTGAGCTGGATTAACACCTCAGTAGAGAAAGCTAAAACTGACCGTCATGATAATGCGAGAGACCGGTCACTGTTCGCGAGGTTTTCTCGAGTCCTTAAAGACTTATGCCGCTTCGAGCGAGGAGCCGGATTTATCCGGCCCAGGCGTGGATAGCACCCCGAACTCGGTTGTCTGAAAACTAGGCGCTTCGTAGAAATTTAAAATTATAGAATTCTATGGCTAAGTGAGAGTGATAAAGCACTATAAGCCCGATGGCCTTGTTCGTTGTGCTGAGCGCCTCCCTAGATGGACCCAAGAATGGGAACAAGAGCACTCAGGTTTATCTCGAACACCCCAGCACTCGTGGCATGGGGGCAGAAGCCGACGACTTGCATCTCTCAGATTTAATAAACGACCGCACAGAAGGTAATATTTTAAATTAACAAGCGTTGCTTAGCGCATGTGAACAAAGTTTTCAGCGCACAGGATAACAGATGCGAGTCTACTAAAAAATTACATCTTTGGAGCATTCACCCGCTATAATGCGGGCACCCTTCAGGACACCCTCATAATACATCTCGGGCGTGCGATACTCCTTGCCCAACGGTGGCGGGTCCGTCACAAGCTTCTCGGCGTCCATCTTCCCCCAGTGCACTTTAGCACGGGCAAGAGCCCGACGGGCACCTTCAATACAGACAGAGCGCTTGATGACTTCAATCCAGGGACAAGCGTCCACCAGCCGCCGCACCAGACCGAAGTAGCTCCCAGGCATGGCTTCTCCTGGCCACAGCCGAACTATAAGGCCCTTCATGGCCTGTTCGGCCACCTTGTGGAGCTTGACCAGCTGCTTCAGCTGGTCGCTCAGGGGCACCGGATGTCCGGCCTCAGCATATTGAGACCAGAACACCTTTTCCGTCGAGCTCCCCTCCTCGGCGCGGTAGAACGCGGCAGCATCACACACACTACGGGGCAGATCGACGAACGCTCCTGGAGAGCTCCGGATTCGGGTAAGTAACAGATAATTCACTTTTATATGCTTGCTTTGCATAAAGAATGCCTTACCTGCCGCTATCTTCTTTATCTCCTCGATCTCTTGGAGGGCCTTCCAGGCTTCGGCCTTAGCGGTTTTGGCACTCTCAAGAGCCAAGGCAAGCTCGGACTCTCGAGTCTCCGAGTCACGCTCCAAACTTTTGTGTTTTTCACGAGAGCCTGGAGCTCTAGCCGCACCTCCGCCACCCGCGCCTCCTGTTTCGCTCGCTCGGTGCGCTCCAAGGCCGCACTGTTTTCGGCCTTGGACACCGCCTCCTTCAGGGTCGCCACCTCGGTCGTGGTCCCTACAACATTCATGTTGGTCCTGTCATTATTTGCAACTAGCTATTTCTATATACATTTACATAAGGTATTACCTACCCTCCTTGTCCTCGAGCTGCTTCTTGGCACGGCCGAGCTCGTTCTCGGACCGCTCGAGGGTCTTCTTCAATGTATCGACCTCCGCAGTCAATGCGACAGAGGTGAGCAGCGCAGCCTACATTCCCATAATGACACATTTATGTTAGACTCCTGCGTATATCTTTTTAGATCCTCAGCTCGGCTTTTCTTTTCGAACGCCGAACTGAGCATCAGGGGCTACTGTCTATGCGGTAACTTTTTTATATGTTTTTACATACCTCAAAGCCTGTGAGCAGGCTGGTACAGGCTTCTGTCAGTCCGCTCTTGGCGGACTGAACCTTCTGAATCACCGCACTCATGACAGTGCGGTGCTCCTCGTCGATGGAGGCGCCGTTAAGCACCTCCAGCAAATTGTCCGGCGTCTCTGGTTGGACGGAGGCCGCCGGCGTCGTAGGCACGCCTTTCTTAAGAAGGCGCCGCCTGCCGGACTCTGGAACCGTTGTCGGTTCCGGAGCGGTGTCTGGCCCAGGGCCGGACTTAGATCCCTCTGGGGTTTTACCCCCTTTGGGCCTGGAGTCTGGGAGGTCGCCTTATGGCGCCTCCAGGACCACCTCCTCCTAGTTTAGCCCCTTTTGGGACTCCACCTCAGCATCATCTGTAGGGAGAGGGGAGGAGGCCGTCGGAAGTGAAGCGCTGTTCACATTCGACGAGTCCAGGGAGCCGCTCGACGAATCGCCGAGCTGAGCCCGGGGCGGACTGCATAATTGAATTCAGCGTCAGAAGGAGCCATACATCAGAGGAGCGCCATAAGTTATTCTGGTATCCGGATACTTACGATTTTGCCAGGGGCTTGACCCTGGATGGCCATTCCTCCCCGCCGTCTTCGGCATCGGAGGCGTAGTCCGGCAGAAGGGTTCTCCCCTTCTTGGACCCTCCGCCCCCCAGTTGGGGCGGCCTTCCTTTTCTTTCCTCCCCTCGCTGGAGGGGGAGAGGCTTCTTCTTCTTCTTCTTCTTCCTCCTCCTCGTCCTCAGAGGTGGAGGGTGCTTCGGGGTTGTCGGGCGATGAATCCGACACCACAATGCGCTAGGAACTCTTTCGGGTCCCCGTGGCCTTCTTCTTGGCCTTCTTCTCCGGCACCACGTGAGGTGCCGGAACCAGCAGCTTCGTCAAGCGCGCGTC
Source organism: Triticum aestivum (assembly GCF_018294505.1). Classification (NCBI taxonomy): domain Eukaryota; kingdom Viridiplantae; phylum Streptophyta; class Magnoliopsida; order Poales; family Poaceae; genus Triticum; species Triticum aestivum. The sequence goes on from NC_057807.1 coordinate 644,299,666, forward strand.
TGCTGGGCCTTCGGGCAAAGGGCCCGGGTAGTCAAACTGCGCGGATGTCCTCTTCCAGTCCCGTCAAAGGAGCAGGAGTTTAGATCCTGCATGAAATCAAACCATGAAAATCAAGTGTCCCGAGAAAGACTAAAGGCGAGCATACTTTGGCGGCTTGGCGCTTGGGCAGAATCCGCGATCCTCGGTGATGGGTGGAGAGACCTCGGAGCTCTTGAATAGCACCTTCCAAGCGTCCTCGTGCTTTGTGTCGAAAAGCCGGGACAGAGTCTGGTGCTGGGCCGGGTCGAACTCCCACAAGGTGAAGGCCCGTCGCTGACACGGAAGAATCCGGCGGAAGAGCATGACCTGGACTACGTTGACAAGCTTAACCTTCTTGTTCACCAGGTCTCGGACGCAGGTTTGGAGTCCGGTCACCTCTCCCGGACTACCCCATGACAGTCCCGTCTCCTTCCAAGATGTGAGCCGAGTGGGGATGCCGATCGAAATTCGGGGACCGCTGCCCATTCAGGGTCATGCGGCTCGGTGATGTAGAACCACCCCGATTGCCATCCTTTGATGGTGTCTACGCAGGCACCCTCGACCCATGTGACGTTGGCTATTTTGCCCACCATGGCACCTCTGCACTCCGCTTGACGTCCGCCCACGACCTTTGGCTTGATGCTGAAGAACTTCAGGCATAGGCCAAAGTGAGGCTGGATGCGGAGGAAGGCCTCACATACGACGATGAATGCCGAAATGTTGAGGATGAAGTTCGGGGCCAGATCGTGGAAATCCAGGCCATAGTAGAACATGAGCCCCCGGACGAATGGGTGAAGGGGAAAGCCCAGTCCGCGGAGGAAATGGGGGAGAAACACGACCCTCTCATGGGGCCTACGGGTGGGGACGAGTTGCCCCTCCTCGGGAAGCCGGTGCGCGATGTTGTCCGACAAATATTCGGCCTTCCTCAACTTTTTGATTTGCCCCTCCGTGATGGAGGAGGCCATCCATCTACCTCCCGCTCCGGACATGATTGGAGAAAGGTCGAGGTGGGAAGTGCGGACTTGGGCGCTCGAGTTCGAGTGCGCGGATGGACAAGCAGGGGAGGAAGAAGGCGTGAATGGAAAGGGTGGATCCTTATCCCCTTATATGGGCATCCTAGACTATGAGCCACCACCAGCCTAATAAAACTCGCTTATCTCCCAAGCGCCGTGGTTAATGGTGCGGTTGGGTTATCCACGCCCGTATTGATGAGAATCCTGGAATAAGGGGATCATCCAGCATTGAGAAGGCAGAGGGAGGAAGCCGGGAATACCTCCTTACCCTAGGACAAGAAGACGATGACGGAGACGAGCCTGCGGCGACGCGGACGAGCTCTGAACCTGGCGGGGCTGCTGTCCGCGAAGCAGGGGAGGAAGAGGACGACGGGGAAGTAGCCGGACTTGGCGTCTTCTGCCTTGGTTCATAGCAGGACGAAGACGATGACGATCACCCGGAGCGTTTGGAGGGAGGCGGGGCGCTGCTGGCGGATCCTACGCTAGGGACGAGCTCCAGCTCGCCTCGGCCATGAAGCAGGCGACGGCTATGGGGCACGAGCGAGGACTTACCGTGGCGGCGGCGAGAGAGGGGGAAAAGGGAAACCCTAGGAGGGCGCGGGGGCTTAAAAGGAGGGGATGAGACAGCGCTGCCTCGACGTCCGTGAAGCTCACGGCGCGGGCGCGTGCGCTCTCTCTCAGGAACAGAGACGGAGGCAGCACGGAGCAGGTAGGCGTGAGGCCGTGGGTCGCTGACAAGCGGGCCCGGCGAGGGAGAAAGAAGGAAAAAGGGGCTGCTGGGCTGGATGGCCGCGGCTAGAGCTGCTGCGCTGGTTGGGCTGGCGAGGGAAAAAGGCCTCGGCTGGGCTGCGGGATGCCCAGCGGGGGCTGCTGCGCTGGCTGCTCTCCTTTTTTTCTATTTGTGCAAACAGAAAAAGAAACAGAAAAGCACAGGGTAAAAGGAGAGGAGTTGGAGTATAAAGAAAATACTCTCAAGCTCCTGGAATTATCCACTATTTTAATAAATTGCATTGGGCATTTTTAGAGGTAGAAAAATAGGACAAGTTTGAATTATATTCAAACTTGTGTCATTTTTGAACCTGACCAAAACAACTTCAAATAAAGATATATTTGGCAGAAAGGCTTAGGGCATGGAGCAAGATTTACAGGGAGAAGATGAACATTAATAGAGAAAGGAAAAATAGCCCTTGATAAAAGAAGGAAGTCGAGGGAAGGAGGAGAAGTGATGGTGCAATGGTTTGAAAGGGGGACAAGGTCATGCCCATGATGCTCATGGCAACAACATGAATGACAACATGCAACATGAGATGGCATGAGATGAAAATGCACTATATGATGAGGATGAATGCAAAATGTCAAGAGGCACAAATGCAATATAGTAAGGAGAGCATGACAAAGAAAAGAAAAACACACATAACCAAAACAAGATGAGGCCAAGCATGACAAAACCCACAAGAATTGGATGAAGGTCAAGTTGATATATTGCCAAAATGGGACATGTTACAACTGAGGTGTAACAACTCTCCTCCACTACAAGAGGATCTCGTCCCGAGATCTAGGACTGAAAGAACTCCGAATATTCGGAACGGAGGTGATCCTCGCGCTCCCAGGTGGCTTCTCGGTCGGAATGGTGTGACCACTTCACTTTCAGGAATTTGATTGACTTGTTGCGAGTCTTGCGCTCGGTCTCTTCTAGAATAGCAATGGGGTGCTCATGATAAGAGAGATCTTCTTGGAGATCGATTTCTTCGAAGTTGATAGTGCGCTCAGGAGCCTTGAAGCACTTGCGAAGCTGTGAAACATGAAACACATCGTGCACGTTTGCAAAGTTGGATGGAAGCCCAAGTTCATAGGCGAGGTCGCCTCTTTTGACAATGATCTTGAAAGGACCCACGTATATAGGGGCAAGCTTCCCTTTGATACCGAAGCGACGAGTGCCTTTCATTGGAGAGACGCAGAGGTAGACATGGTCTTCGATTTCAAAAGCCAAGTCACGGTGCTTGCTATCATAGTAACTCTTTTGGTGCGATTGCGCGGCTTTGAGATTCTCACGAATGACTTTGCACATTTCTTCGGCTTCTGTGATCAAGTCGTTGCCAAGAAGTTGGCGTTCACCTGTCTCAGACCAATTGAGAGGAGTACGACACTTTCTGCCATAGAGAATTTCGAATGGGGCCTTTCCCGAACTCGCTTGGAAGCTGTTGTTGTAGGAAAACTCGGCATATGGAAGACAATCTTCCCACTTCATATCAAAAGAGATGACACAAGCCCTGAGCATATCTTCAAGGATTTGATTGACTCGCTCGACTTGGCCACTTGTTTGAGGATGGAAAGCTGTGCTGAAACGAATGTTGGTGCCCATGGCCGTCTGAAAGGAGTCCCAGAACTTAGAAGTGAAGATGCTTCCACGATCTGAAGATATCAATTGTGGAATACCGTGCAAGGAGACAATTCTGGAGGTGTATAGCTCTGCCAGCTGAGCTGCTGTGATAGATTCTTTGATAGGAAGAAAATGAGCCACTTTAGTAAGCTTGTCAATGACAACGAAGATAGCATCATTTCCACGCTTGGACTTGGGAAAACCAGTCACGAAGTCCATATCGATATGGTCAAACTTCCATTCCAGAATAGCAAGAGGTTGGAGGAGACCAGCTGGTCTTTGGTGTTCTGCTTTCACCCATCTGCAGACATCACATTCATTCACGAATTGAGCAATCTCTCGCCTCATTCCAGTCCACCAATATGACTGCTTGTGGTCATGGTACATCTTTGTACTTCCAGGATGAATGGATAGGAGGGAATTGTGTGCCTCATTCATGATGACTTTTCTCAGATCACCTTTTGGAACCACAATTCGATCCTCGAAGAAAAGAGTATCTTTGTCATCCAAGCGATAGCACTTGTATTTGGGAATGCCCTTGTCAATACCACGTTTCACCTTCTTCACCATGGTATCCAGGAGTTGTGCCTCATGAATTTGATCTTCCAAAGTAGGAGAGACTATGAGGTTGGCAAGAAAGCCTTGAGGAACAACTTGAAGATTCAGCTTGCGGAAGGCTTCACAAAGGTCGGGTTGAAACGGCTTGAGAATTAGACTGTTGCAATAAGCCTTTCTGCTCAGAGCATCTGCAATCACATTCGCCTTGCCAGGAGTATATTAGATACTCGGATTGTACTCTTGAATCATTTTGACCCATTGAGTTTGCCTGAGGTTAAGGTTGGGTTGAGTGAAGATATACTTGAGACTCTTCTGATCGGTGAAAATGTCCACTTGCCTTCCCAATAAGAGGTGTCTCCATGTTATCAATGCATGGACAACTGCCGCCAATTCAAGATCGTGAGTGGGGTAGTTCTTTTCGTTGGGCTTCAACTGACGAGAGGTATAGGCCACAACTTTTTTCTCTTGCATCAACACAACACCGAGACCTTGAAGGGAAGCATCACAGAATACTTCAAATGGCTTGGATTCATCAGGAGGAGTCAAAACAGGAGCTGTGACTAGCTTCTCTTTGAGGGTGTTGAAAGCGACGTCACACTCAGGCGTCCAGACATACTTGACATGCTTCTGGAGGAGGTTGGAAATAGGCTTTGCAATCTTAGAGAAGTTCTCAACGAATCTTCGGCAATAGCTTGCAAGACCGAGAAAACTGCGGAGCTGCTTGACATTCTGAGGCGGTTCCCAATTTAGAACAGCAGAAACCTTTGCGGGATTAACAGCAATGCCCTTGGCAGAGATGATATGACCAAGATAAAGAACTTCATCAAGCCAGAACTCACATTTGGAAAACTACGCATAGAATTGATGCTCTCTGAGCTTGTCGAGCACCAATCGCAAATGTTTGGCATGATCCTGCTTATTCTTGGAGAAGAGCAAAATATCATCGAGATACACCAGGACGAATTCATTGGTGTAGGGGTTGAAGATAAAGTTCATCATGCGAGAGAACGTTGGAGGAGCATTGACAAGGCCGAAAGACATGACAGTATATTCATAAGAACCATAGCTTGTTCTGAATGTTGTCTTGGGAATATCTTGTTCACGAATGCGAATCTGGTGATACCCCATACGAAGGTCAAGCTTGGAGAAGACTTTAGCCCCTTTGAGTTGCTCGAAAAGCTCGTTGATGTTGGGAAGTGGATACTTGTTCTTGATTGTCTTCTTGTTCAATGGACGGTAATCAACGCAAAGTCGGTCCGTGCCATCCTTCTTCTGGACAAAAAGAACTCCACAACCCCATGGGGAAGAACTCGGTCTGATCAAACCCAGACGCTCTTGTTCATCGAGCTGCTTCTTCAATTCCTTCAGCTCCTTGGGTCCAAGCTTGTAAGGACGCTTGCAAACGGGTTCCGTTCCAGGCTCAAGATCAATAACGAACTCGACTGGCCGATGAGGAGGCATACCCGGAAGCTCTTCTGGAAAGACATCTTGGTACTCACAAATGACTGGAATTTGTGAAATAGCATCCAATTCGCCCTTCTCATTGAGAGAAAACAACCGAATGGTTTCATCACGAGCGGCATAGATGATAACATCCTCAGAAGGGTGTGTCAATTGAATCTGCCTGGCAGCACAATCAAGCTGAGCCTTGTGCTTAGAAAGCCAGTCCATCCCAAGAATTAAATCAATATCAGAGTCGCCAAGAACCATTGGAGAAGATAGAAATCTATAATCGCCCATCTTGATAGAAACATCTGGAGCCATCATTTTGGTGTTCATGAATAAACCCAGAGAGGAAACCGCTATCGGTTTAGGTAGATCAACAGTATGCAAATCGTGCATGGATGCAAAAGGCTTTGATATGAATGAAATAGAAGCACCTGTATCAAATAAAACTTTTGCAGGAATATCATTAATTGGAAGATTACCCATGATCACATCTGAAGAATCCTCTGCCTGAGCTGCATTCATCATGTTCACCTTTGCAGACTTTGGATTATGCTTGACCACAACATTGCTTGAAGATCTCACATGAGGAGGAGGAGGAAGGCGCCTTTGATTTAAGCATTTGTTCACGTAGTGGCCTTTCTGCTGGCACTTGTTGCAAGTCACTTCTGAGAGCGGACGGTGATAAGGAGCATTTGACCTTGGAGCTTGAGACTGAGACTTGTTCCGATAGCCTAGGTTGGGTGGGTGGGAAGATCCACGGCCACCTGAGTTCTTCTGTTGGTAAGGCTGACGAAATGGAGGAGGAGGAAGATAAAACTTCTGCTGCTTAGCTGCCACTTGCGAGGAAGAAGAATATTGCACTGCATCCCTGATTCTCTTCTTAGAAGCCTCACACTTGAGCTGAGCACCTTCTTGCTTGAGTGCCATATTGTAGAATTGATCAAACTGAGTAGGCTCAATAAGAACGAGAGCTAACTGCAGATCCTCTCTAAGGCCACCTCTGAACTGATAGATCATACTCTTCTCATTTGGAACATCTTGCTTAGCAAAGCGAGCAAGTTTCTGAAACTGCTTGTTGTATTCGTACACTAACATGTTGCCTTGCTTGAGATTGCGGAACTCCTCACGCTTGCTCTCAACAACACTGGTAGGAATATGGTGAGCTTTAAAGTCCCGACAGAAATCAGTCCAAGTAATCACTCGACCACCTCTGGAATCCTTGTATTGCTGGAACCAATCAGCTGCCTGATCCTTGAGCTGAAAAGAAGCGAACTTGACATAGTCCTCAGGGCTGACATTGCTGCAATCAAAATGCTTGTTGATATCCACGAGCCAATCATCGGTGTCTGTGGCCTCGGCACAGTAGCTGAAAGACTTCGGCTGATTTGCCAGGAACTGGTTGAGGGTAGGAAACTGAGGCTGATGATTGAACTGCCCTTGACCTTGATTCCCTTGGTTGCCTTGGCCTTGGTTGCGCTCTTGCATGAGCTGGATCATCATCTGGGCATGGGCGTTAGAGGCTGCCATCAAAGCTTGCCATGCCTCCGGAGGCGGAGGTGGTGGTGGAGGGTTCGCCTGACTCCCATCATTGTGATCCGGATTCTGACGTGTTGGCGGAGCCATCCTGAAGAGGGTGACATCCGTTAGCATCTTGATAGACAGATAGACAAGTTGAATCAACGGATAGAAATTGCAACATATAGTCTTCACAATAAACATTCAAACAAAGATGAACGAATGAATTCCAAAGTAAACATCACACGTCCATTAAGGTGAGAAGCCACTTGAATAGATATTGATGAATGAAATAAACAAGGTACAACTGGAACAAATAAGTGGTAAGGATTACCCAATCACAAACCAAATATCTACGGGAAGAAATGCTAGAGCTACTTGAATCCCACCTATAAACTCCCGAAACTTTCCGGTTATGCAATCAGGTGTTGGGGATACAGAGGAAGCAATATATCTCACCCAAACTAACAATCCCTACATCCAGCTGTATCCATCCATCAACACATAACCGAGAAACCTTCAGAAATCGTGTACCTCAACCTTCAAAAAACATCCGTTATACTAGTTATGGCAATACTCCCGAGCTCGCCCCAGTACTGGGTTATCGGGGTTATCTCACCAACAACTGTACAAAAGAGATTTTCGATGTCGGCAAAAACTCAGGTATTCCAGAACTGCAACGATAAAATTGTGACGACAACACCTCAGAGCTCGACTCCCCGGCTCAAAGCCACATAAATAGACAGGAGGCACCAAGAATAATGTTCTCGTCACAAAACCATCGGACCGATTCTAAGATACCCGCGTGATCCTAAATTTTTTTTAGTGAAATTTGAGGAGAGGAAAGTCAAAACATCTACGTCAGAAGACCTCACCAGAGCGACGAAGGGACTGAGGAGTAAAAAGAATCCTACTCTCCGATATATATAATCCTAAGACTCAAAACATTTTTGTTCTAGACTCAACATCGCCAGCAAACAATCAAGCAGGGGGCTCCTAAGTCGAGGATCACTCTGATTACCAACTTGTAACACCCACGATGCGGCTATATCTCCCACGTATTGAAGCACGACTTAGAGGCATAACCGCATGGTGGTTTCGTCGCAAGAAGGGTCATCTTCACACAATCCCATGTAATGAACAAGAATGGGATAAAGAGAGTTGGCTTATAATCGCCACTTCACACAATACATAATTTAAAATCATACATCATTCAAATACACTCATAGACCGGCTATGGTCAAGTTCAAATGAAAAGAAGACAACCCCAAAAGCTAGATCCCCGATCGTCCCGACTGGGCACCTCTACTAATCATCTGGAAACGATACATAGTAACGACCAAGGGCCTCATCAAATTCCCACTTCAGCTTAGTTGCGCCATCTGCGCCAGTATCCTCGGCACCTGCATCTGTTTTGGTAGAATCTGTGAGCCACGGGGACTCAGCAATCTCACACCCGCGAGATCAAGACTATTTAAGCTCATAGGTAGGTAAAGGGGGTAATATGGTGGAGCTGCAGCAAGCACTAAGCATATATGGTGGCTAACATACGCAAGTGAGAGCGAGAAGAGAAGCAACGCATTGATCGAGAAGCTAGAAGCGATCAAGAAGTGATCCTGAAACTACCTACGTCAAGCATAACTCAAACCGTGTTCACTTCCCGGACTCCGCCGAGAAGAGACAATCATGGCTACACACATGGTTGATGCATTTTAATGAAGTCAAGTGTCAAGTTATCTACAACCGGACATTAACAAATTCCCATCTGCCTCATAACCGCGGGCACGGCTTTCGAAAGATCATATACCCTGCAGGGGTGTCCCAACTCAGCCCATCACAAGCTCTCACGGTCAACGAAGGATAAACCTTCTCCCGGGAAGACCCGATCAGTCTCAGAATCCCGGTTCGCAAAACATTTCGACAATGGTAAAACAAGACCAGCAAAGCCGCCCGATGTGCCTACAAATCCCGATAGGAGTCGCACGTATCTCGTTCTCAGGGCACACCGGATGGGCAAGACGTCGGGTTGGTATAGACCCTGGTTGCCCAGGGTACGCCGGACATCGCCCATGTTGGACCAACACTCGAAGGAGCACTGGCCCGGGGGGGTAAATAAAGATGACCCTTGGGCTCGCGAAAACCCAAGGGAAAAGGGCTTAGGTGGCAAATGGTAAAACCAAGGTTGGGCCTTCCTGGAGGAGTTTTATTCAAAGCGAACTGTTAAGGGGGTCCCATAAATCACCCAACCGTGTAAGGAACGCAAACTCAAGGAACATAACACCGGTATCACGGAAACTAGGGCGGCAAGAGTGGAACAAGTCACCAGGCATAAGGCTGAGGCTTCCACCCTTTACCAAATATATAAGGTGCATTAATTAAAACAGGAGATATTGTGATATCCCAAAATATCTGTGTTCCGACCAGGAACAAACTTCATCTTCACCTGCAACTAACAATGCTATAAGAGGGGCTGAGCAAAAGCGGTGACATAGCCAATCAATGGTTGCGAGGACAGGTTGGTTAGAGGTTTGACATGGCAATAGGTAGGCATGGTAAACAATGGCAGGAAGAGCTAACATAGCGATAGAGCGAGTACTAGCAAGCAAAAATAGAAGTGATATCGAAGGTATGATCATCTTGCCTGCAAGGTTCTCAGAGTTGTCGAAGGCTGGATCCTTGCAAGTGTACTCAACAGGTTCCTCGTGCACGTACTCATCTCCCGGCTCTACCCAAAGCAAGAACACAAGCAAGGAACCACAATAAATCACGGTGCAATGCACAGGCATCATGATGCAAAACATGTCATGATATGCGAGAGGTGATATGCAAAGCGTATGCGTGCTTCGGAAGGAAATATGATGAACAAGGCATCAACTTGGAAAACCAAGTATGCCGCTGGAAAGATGAGATGAATTCGGTTGGAATCGATATAGAGATCACCGGATTCGGATGCACGGTTTGCAAAAGACAAGCAAGACAAGATATGATGCAAACAGCAACATGGCCACTTGGATGCAAAGTATGAATAAGCTATAGCACCCAAACATATGAACAAGATGCATAACAGTGATGTACAGGAGATGCTCTACGAAACATGAACACTGAGCTCAATCTAAAAACCACTAGAGCATGACTACAATAGCATGGCAATGATGCAAAAGATAACAGTTCTGCAGACTTAGTGGAATTACTAGGCATAGCAGAAAACAGATTTAACATGGCATCTATACAAGCTTGATTAACTCACTACCAGGCAAGTAACGGCATGGAACAAGTACTAGCATGAAGTAGGCATGAAAAAGAAGCTACTCATGTGCAAAACAATCTCATAGCATGCTTGAAATATACCACATAACAATGACAAGACAACATCATGATGTAAAATGACATGTTCATGAACTTGCTCAAATGCAGAACCTAATGCCACCACTGGATTGGTGAGATTTTTCTACCCCAAAAACATATATAATATGTTAGGGTTGCTGTAGAAAAATCATCACATGTGCACTAAGTTAAAACCTGCCCTAAATGGAAACCTCAGCATATGCCAAAACTGGCATGTTCCGAAATGGAATAAAACAGAAAACCTGCGGGGAAAGCTAGGTGCACCCCAGCTGTACCCAGATGTTAGGCTGACTGGTAGGGCCGTGGGCCACGTGGCTGGGTGTGTATGACCGGTGGGGACAAGGCGTCAGCGTCACAACGAAAAAGAAAGAAAGAATAAAATCCACACAAAACTGTGGAGAGCCTTGGATTCGAACCCAGGTCTCCCTGGTGGTGGGCGTGAGCGACGACTAGTTGAGCTAGAACGTGGTGGTTGGTTTGGTAGGGGCTCTGCTTTAGTTGAGGAAACATGAAGCGGGTACGGGTCCCTTCTCATCTGCAGCAGAGAAGTCGCCGACGGTGCCTGCGAGCAACGACGACGACCACCGGAGCCAAGGGGTATCGGCGGGGGTGCGGGATAGGCCAGGGAGTGCGGGGCGCAACGGCACGCTCGCAAATTCTGGAGCGCGAGCTCGTGCAGTGGCTACACGGAGGGGGTGCAGAGCACGAGCGCGTGGCAGCCGAGGAAGCAGGACAGCGCGGGGCCAGTGGGCTGCGCTGGCGTGAGTGATGCGAGGGATGGTGTGGTGCGGGATAGAAAAGGTGCAGCGAGGCGAACCAGAGCGGGGCGAAGCGCGAGCAACGACGGCGTCCACTGAACCTTACACCAAAAAAATGCAAAGATCGCCAGAGCATCCCGATCATGGCAAAGGCGCGATCCTAGAATCTCTTACGGGGATCATCCAGCATTGAGAAGGCAGAGGGAGGAAGCCGGGAATACCTCCTTACCCTAGGACAAGAAGACGATGACGCAGACGAGCCTGCGGCGACGCGGATGAGCTCTCAACCTGGCGGGGCTGCTGTCCGCGAAGCAGGGGAGGAAGAGGACGACGGGGAAGTAGCTGGACTTGGCGTCTTCTGCCTTGGTTCATAGCAGGAAGAAGACGATGACGATCACCCAGAGCGTTTGGAGGGAGGCGGGGCGCTGCTGGCGGATCCTACGCCGGGGACGAGCTCCAGCTCGCCTCGGCCATGAAGCAGGCGACAACTATGGGGCACGAGCGAGGACTTACCGTGGCGGCGGCGAGAGAGGGGGAAAAGGGAAACCCTAGGAGGGCGCGGGGGCTTAAAAGGAGGGGATGAGACGGTGCTGCCTCGACGTCTGTGAAGCTCACGGCACGGGCGCGTGCGCTCTCTCTCAGGAACAGAGACGGAGGCAACACGGAGCAGGTAGGCGTGAGGCCGTGGGTCGCTGACAAGCGGGCCCGGCGAGGGAGAAAGAGGGAAAAAGGGGCTGCTGGGCTGGATGGCCGCGGCTAGAGCTGCTGCGCTGGTTGGGCTGGCGAGGGAAAAAGGCCTCGGCTGGGCTGCGGGATGCCCAGCGGGGGCTGCTGCGCTGGCTGCTCTCCTTTTTTTTCTATTTGTGCAAACAGAAAAAGAAACAGAAAAGCACAGGGTAAAAGGAGAGGAGTTGGAGTATAAATAAAATACTTTCAAGCTCCTGGAATTATCCAGTATTTTAATAAATTGCATTGGGCATTTTTAGAGGTAGAAAAATAAGACAAGTTTGAATTATATTCAAACTTGTGTCATTTTTGAACCTGACCAAAACAACTTCAAATAAAGATATATTTGACAGAAAGGCTTAGGGCATGGAGCAAGATTTACAGGGAGAAGATGAACATTAATAGAGAAAGGAAAAATAGCCCTTGATAAAAGAAGGAAGTCGAGGGAAGGAGGAGAAGTGATGGTGCAATGGTTTGAAAGGGGGACAAGGTCATGCCCATGATGCTCATGGCAACAACATGAATGACAACATGCAACATGAGATGGCATGAGATGAAAATGCACTATATGATGATGATGAATGCAAAATGACAAGAGGCACAAATGCAATATAGTAAGGAGAGCATGACAAAGAAAAGAAAAACACACATAACCAAAACAAGATGAGGCCAAGCATGACAAAACCCACAAGAATTGGATGAAGGTCAAGTTGATATATTGCCAAAATGGGACATGTTACAACTGGGGTGTAACAATTGCTAAACCATTAGCCATAGTAGTAGAAGTAATAGTTGGCAAGACAACTTCATGGAGACACGATGACGGAGATCATGATGATGGAGATCATGGTGTCATGCCGGTGACGATGATGATCATGGAGCCCCGAAGATGGAGATCAAAAGGAGCATAATGATATTGGCCATATCATGTCACTATTTGATTGCATGTGATGTTTATCATGTTTATGCATCTTATTTGCTTAGAACGACGATAGTAAATAAGATGACCCCTCATAATAATTTCAAGAAAGTGTTCCCCCTAACTGTGCACCGTTGCGAAAGATCGTTGCTTCGAAGCACCATGTGATGATCGGGTGTGATAGATTCTAATGTTCACATACAATGGGTGTAAGCCAGATTTACACACGCGAAACACTTAGGTTGACTTGACGAGCCTAGCATGTACAGACATGGCCTCGGAACACAAGAGACCGAAATGTCGAACATGAGTCGTATAGTAGATACGATCAACATGAAGATGTTCACCGATGATGACTAGTCCGTCTCACATGATGATCGGACACGGCCTAGTTGACTCGGATCATGTATCACTTAGATGACAAAGAGGGATGTCTATCTGAGTGGGAGTTCATTAGATGAACTTAATTATCCTGAACATAGTCAAAAGGTCTTTGCAAATTATGTCGTAGCTCGCGTTTTAGTTCTACTGTTTTAGATATGTTCCTAGAGAAAATTTAGTTGAAAGTTGATAGTAGCAATTATGCGGACTGGGTCCGTAAACTGAGGACTGTCCTCATTGCTGCGTAGAAGGCTTATGTCCTTAATGCACCGCTCGGTGTGCTGAACCTCGAACGTCGTCTGTGGATGTTGCGAACATATGACATACACGTTTTGATGACTACGTGATAGTTCAGTAATGGTAAACAGTTTAGAATTGAGGCGCCGAAGACGGTTTTTGAAACGTCACGGAACATATGAGATGTTTCAAGGGCTGAAATTGGGATTTCAGGCTCGTGCCCACGTCAAGAGGTATGAGACCTCTGACGAGTTTCTTAGCCTGCAAACTAAGGGAGAAAAGCTCAATTGTTGAGCATGTGCTCAGATTGTCTGAGTACTACAATCACTTGAATTGAGTGGGAGTTAATCTTCCAGATGAGATAGTGATGGTTCTCCATAATCACTGCCACCAAGCTATTAGAGCTTCGTGATGAACTATAACATATCAGGGATAGACATGATGATCCTTGAGCAATTCGCGATGTTTGACACCGCGAAAGTAGAAATCAAGAAGGAGCATCAATTGTTGATGGTTGGTGAAACCACTAGTTTCAAGAAGGGCAAGAGCAAGAAGGGATACTTCATGAAATGGCAAATCAGTTGCTGCTCTAGTGAAGAAACCTAAGGTCGAACCCAAACCCGAGACTAAGTGCTTCTGTAATGAGGGGAACAGTCAACTGAAGCAGAACTACCCTAGATACTTGGTAGATGAGAAGGCTGGCAAGGTCGACAGGAGTATATTGGATATACATTATATTGGTGTGTACTTTACTAGTACTCCTAGTAGCACCATGGTAATAGATACCGGTTCAGTCGCTAAGTGTTAGTAACTCAAAATAAAAGGCTATAGAATAAACGGAGACTAGCTAAAGGCGAGGTGACGATATGTGTTGGAAGTATTTCCAAGGTTGATGTGATCAAACATCGCATGCTCCCTCTACCATCGGGATCAGTGTTAAACCTAAATAATTGTTATTTAGTGTTTGCGTTGAGCATAGACATGATTGGATTATGTCTATCGCAATACTATTATTCATTTAAGGAGAATAATGGTTACTCTGTTTATTTGAATAATACCTTCAATGGTCTTGCACCTAAAATGAATGGTTTATTGAATCTCGATCATAGTGATACACATGTTCATGCCAAAAGATATAAGATAGTAATGATAGTACCACCTGCTTGTGGCACTGCCATTTGAGTCATATTGGTATAAAACACATGAAGAAGCTCCATGTTGATGGATCTTTGGACTCACTCATTTTGAAAAGTTTGAGACATGCGAACCATGTCTATTGGTATGTGCGCATGAAGAAACTCCATGCAGATGGATCGTTTGGACTCACTTGATTCTAAATCACTTGAGACATGCAAATCATACCACATGGGAAAGATGACTGAGAAGCCTCGTTTTTCAGTAAGATGGAACAAGAAAGCAACTTGTTGGAAGTAATACATTTTGATGTGTGCTGTCCAATGAGTGCTGAGGCACGTGTCGGATTGCGGGTTCCGGCAAACCCTTGAGGTTCGAACTCTGGGGTGCATGCGAAGATCTCTCCCTCACCAACTCACGTCTTGAAGCCTCGCAAGGAATCTAGGCTACACGATGAACGACACAAGGGACACAAGGTTTATACTAGTTCGGGCCACCATTGTGGTGTAATACCCTACTCTAGTTTGTGGTGTGGTGGATTGCCTCTGGGGCTGATGAAGAATAGTACAAGGGGAGAACAACCTCGCGAGGGATGTTCTTGTAGTGGCGTTGTCCCTTTGGAGGGGTCGATTCTCAATGCATCTATACTAGGTGGTTGGCCCTATATATAGAGTGAGAGGCCCTGGTCCTCTTCCCAAATATTGAGCAGGAAGGGCGCCAACAATTGGCCATTTTGAAGGGGAACATCTAGTACACTTATCCTGACTAAAGTTGGTCCTAGCCTGCCAAAGACTCTGACGATGACGCCGTCCTGGGCTCCATGGTGACCTCCATCCTACCGCACCGCTGGTCTTGGTATTGTTGCACCGAAATGGTAGCCTTCACCTGATGCCTTGGCCTGTGCTTGCTCCCTTTGCACCAAAGGGGAAACAAGGACACTGCGCAGGCCGGCGCCCGCCTGGCCTCGATCGTCATGGCTTGCGTCACGGGCACCTCACGAGGTACCCCTGCCTTGAGCTCTCCGCCTCCTCGCGAGCCAGCCTGTCGAGGCTGCTCCTGAGGAAGCTTCCTGTCATCCGCCCCATGAGGCTTGGCCCCTCGTGAGGGTCTTGAGCATGAGTTGATGAAGATGGGCCACACTGGGCCACTGCTTGAGCCACGCCGCAGACCGCAGGCAGGCAAGTCCGGGGGACCCCCGTTCCCAGAATGACGACAGTAGCCCCCGGGCCCAAGGCGCGCCCGGACTTGGCTTAGCAGAGAAGCGAAGGGGCAAGTGTGAAGCGCCGCGGGCCCCAACAGCATGCGGCCTCGGGCGCCACGTGGCGGTTGATTGGACATGGGCGTCTCCGTTTCCCCATGCCCCTCATTACGCGCCCGGCTAGGCGGACCCGTGGTTGCACACAGTCATTCCCTTTTTGTCGTTCATGCATCCCCGTCTTTCCTTCTTCCTCGAGCTCCAACCTCTGCCTCCAATCTGACCTGAACTCTCCCCCCTTTCCGTTGCCATGGCGCCAACAAAGAAGGGAAAGGGGAAGAATCCCGCGCCTTCGCCCTGCTCGCCTCCGGCAACGGCTCCCGCCGTCGAGCAGTCAATCATTCTCAACCCTGAAGCCCTGGATAAGGTCCGCTCTGCTCTTGCCTCCGTCTTCAATGAGTGCGGGAGGACGACGGTCTGGCCTGCATCTCACTCCTCCTTTGACAGGGTCATCACGGAGGTTCGATTTTTCGCTGACGCCCTGTGGGCGGGTCTGGTTCCCCCCTTTTCTGCTTTCTTCAATGCGGTGCTCTCCCATTATCAGATTCACATGATGCACCTGGGTCCCGAATCCATTACTCTCCTTGCTGTTTTCGCCTTTGTTTGCAAGGCCATGGTGGGCATTCCTCCTTTCGTTTTCCTCCTGCGCCATTTCTTCTCTCTGCGCTTGAGCGACCCCACTCAATGCTCGGGGTGCGTGAGCTACCTCGCCGTGCCAGAGACAGTGGCTTCGGGGATTGATTTCTGCCTTCCTCCTCCTACGGCCAGGTTCTGAGAGCGATGGCTGTATGTGGATGTCGGAGTGCCCAGCCCCTACTCTCGCAGCCAACCTTGCCCGCTGTCCCCAACTCAGGCTGGGGTCATGAGATACTAACGAGCCCCCGGCTCGCCTTCATCTGGTGTCGCTTGCGGAATTTGAGGGCGCTCGATGTGACGGCGCCCAAGGTGGTGAAGGAGTTCCTTCAATGTTGCATTGCTCCCCTCTAGCGCCATTCCCGCCGGATGTGGGCCTTTGGGGGCATGAAGACCGCATGAGGCTCCAGGAGGAAGATCTGGCGCCCGAAGTGCTGAGGACGATGCTCAGGGTCCTGACTGGAGATCCTTCCGCAGGCAGCATTCGGCACGGGGCTGCCCTCTTGTATCTTTGCTCGGGCAGGGCCGATTTTGTGAAGCAGATGCCTAGCTTCGATGAATGGGGGCTGCGCCCAATCGGCCTCACAAGGCCTCGCGAGAACCCAGTTGTTGTGGTCGCTCTTCCGGCTGCCCACGGTGGTCCTGCCTTAGGTGATGGACCTGGGAGACAAGGACCGCCGGGAGCTGAGGGGGCTATTGTCGAGGCGCTGATGCCACGCAAATCCCCGGGGGTGGCATCCACTGAAGCCCATCCTCGAGCGGTGGCGGGCGAGGAGTTGCGACCTGCGGCTCCTAAGGCCGAGGCTCCCGAAGCCCCGACCGTCCTTCATGAAGTCGCATCTGGCGGCGTGTCCCAGGCCGATGCCTCTGACGCCGTTCATCTTGATGCCTCCTCCATGCTGCAGATCGACCCTTGCGCCGACCGGTTGGGCTGGTTCCGCATACACTTCGAGGCCCACCGCAAGGGAAAGGAGGCCTCGGGTGGCGATGATCGCCCCTGCCGCCTATTGAAGCGCAGGAAGTACTTCGCCATCGATGAGTAAGTCCTCCTTTTTCCCGGTTCCTTACTTTCCTGTTGCTTCGGCTGATCATAGCCTTTCAGGGCCTTTTCCGCCGAGTTGATGGAGAAGGCTGGGGAGCCATTCCCTCAAGCTTCACCTTCTCCGCCGATTTTGAGTGCCCCGAGCTCGAGTACCGCCCTTGCCGCGGGGCTGCTTGGAGAAGTAGGCCGCCTTGCGGAGCATCTTGATCCGCGCGCCTCGTGCCCCTCCTTCGCGAGTTCTCCTGGGGCACTGCCAGCCTGCCCCGTGCTCCCTCTTTAGTCGTATACGATGACTGGCTGAAGTCGATCTTGAGTTCCTCCTCGGGGGACGAACCAGCGCCGGGCTGGATCCATGGCGGGGCCCGTCCGGTGATTATGGGGGCGCCAACCCCCAGCCACCTACCGAGAGGGGGTGTGCCGCTTCATGGCCCTCCGCATGCGCCAGGGGCGGATCACGACGCGGAAGACGTGCTTAGGCGCGTTCGGGAGCACAACGCCCTTCATCGAGAGTTCCTTCAGAAGGCGGCAGACACGGTGAACCAGCTCGGGGTGGAGCTTGCTGGCGAGGATGCACGCCTCGAGGCCGAAGGCCTGCGCCTGGCCGATGAGAGGCGCAAGCTGAGGGTGGCCGTCAGCCTTGTGCGCCACCAACGTGATCTTGAGAACGCGAAGGCCGAAGCGTCGCTGGCGGCCTTGCGGGAGGCCTGCTCCCAAGCCATCGAGGAGGCCCAGGAAGCAGACCGACGGCGCCAGGCTGCGGAGGAGCGTGCGTGGGAGCTCCAAGCCTGGAGCAACTCCTTGGAGCAACAGGTGGAGCTGCGCCAGGTGGCCCTGGTGTCACTAAGGGGGGCTCCCGCTGACCAGGAAGAGCTCCGGAGGCGCGAGGAGGCGCAACCTTGACCTTGAGTGGTTGGAGACGAGGGAGTGCCTGGTGACCCAGGCGGAGGATGACGTCGGCACACGGGAAGCCCGAGTCCAAGAAGAGGTCGACCGCTGCGTGGCAGAAGCTCGCTCGAATCTTGACCGCGAGTACGAGAGGAGGTTGGAGCTGGTCAGGGCCGAAGCTGAGGGCAGGACCGCTGCCCTCAGGGCCAAGCTGACTGAAGTAACGCGTCGCATGGATGCCTCCGGAGCCGCCCTTGGTGCAGCGCAGACAGAGCTGGCCTCTTCCCGCGCCGAGATGCTCCTTCTCCAACAGAGGGTTGATGGCGACGAGGCCGTTGCGCGGCGGAATGAGGACGAGATCCGTCAGCGGCAGACTTTGGAGCATGTGCATGGCCCCATGCTCCGCGCACTCAGGGAAAGGGCCAACGCGGCCCTGGGCAACATCTGTGAGGCGGCCGTTGCGGAGCCTCGTGTAATCAACTGTGCTGGCAACCTCCGGTTCTTCACAGATGTGGTGACGCAGCTGGAGACCCTATCTGACAGGGCCCACAGGCTTGTTGAGGAGAGGGGCCGTGCCCTGCTTGGACGCACTTTCTCCCGCGTCTTCAGTTATCTTCAGGACAGGGACCCCCATTTCGATTTTGACGCCGCCATCGCACCAGTGCCTGTAGCCATCCAGGGCGATCTGGCACAGTGGGTGGAAGACAACATGGACGCCCTTGTTAGGGCCTTCGCCACCGATGACGACGGTGTGGTCGTGGCTGCCGATGAAGGCGGTGTGGTGAATGAGCATGACGCTGACGACGGCGATGGCATGGGTGATGGTGAGGCTAGTGACGCGAGTGAGGCTTCCGGAGGCGCTCCCGAAGATGCATTGGGAGATTTGTCTGATTGGTCGCATGTCATTTCCGCTGTTTATCCTGCGCGGTAAGAGTTCAGGCTCAGACCCCAAGGTTGTAAGAGCATTTTGGGAGGGGAAGCCCCTCGTGTAAAGGTTTGCAGCTAGTATACTTGTAGACATAACACCGTATGTATGCTGATGTTGAGCTACTGGCCTCACGATGGGTCAGTTGACTCGTTTACCTTTGACCCGAACGGGTCCTGAGCGAGCCTGCGGGGGCCGCAGTGCCTTGAGTGTCTTCTGGGTGAACCCATTGATCCTGCGATGAGAACCTCCTGAGAGGGTGTGGCGACAGCGGTCCGGACGATAGACGTGCCTGGCCTGGCCCGGCTCACGAGGGGCTCGCGAGGGGAGGCAGCTAACACTAACTTTGGACGCAAAGCCGAAACCAGAACGCGAGAGATTGCTTGAACGAGACTAAACACGCCTTCCCCGAACACACGCAAGTCTCAAGCTCAAATCCAACTTAAATTCAAATCGAAGAAACTTGACAACAGAGAGAAAGGCAAAAAGCAAAAAGCCGCGTCCGACACCTAGTCTAGTCTTCGACGTCTTCTCACCAGCGCGGAGCTAAGTGCTACCACTAGGTGTGGGTGGGAGCCCCCGAGGCCCGAGGGCGGCTCTCCGGAGACACCGGGGCGTGTACAGCCCCAACTCATTATTACGTGAGAGTGTCACGGGCAGCGAGCTTCACAGGCACTGGGCCTTCTTCACAGGTACCGACCTTGCTTCATATCACCATACGAGGGCTGAGGGAGTCCTGGACTAGGGCGTGTGTCACGACCGTTTTTCAATAAAATGTTTATTGAGAAAACCAATCTTTAAATCCCAGTATAGGAAAAGTCATCCTTTCTGGTAGACAAAGCTTGATAAACAGAGAACCAGTAGCATCAAATATATTACAGGGTTGAGCTGAGGGTGCTCAACAATTTATTACAGTCTCGCCAATATAATGCATATGGGCAGATATGACACAGGGGTGGGGTGGCATGCTACTAGCTCGAGGGAAAAGTGGTGGTGGATAACTTGACTTCTACTGGCAGTACATCGAGCGTCGAGGTGAGGCTCGATGAATTTATTCGGGGTTGCGGAAGCGGATAATACAATGACCAAGACAAGATCGCACGGGACTGACTGGGACTCCTCTAGGCGTCGGACTCGCTATCATACTCTTCATCCAAGAGATCACCTTCATCATCATCTGGCCAAATCAACAAGCCAGGTGAGTACTTGAAAGTACTCGCAAGACAGTTCGGACAAAAGATATAATCAATGAATGCATGAATGCGTCATGAACAAAGTATGATGCTCAAATACAACGGAATTATTGCAGAACTTGATGTATCAAAATTTAATAATTGAAAACCGACCGGGTGTCTGGAGCGACGCCTCGAAAGGTAAATAAATAAAATGCATGCCGCAGTCGGGCGTCTTAGCGACACCACATAGAGGGCTTTAAAAAGAAACGCCACAGTCGGACGTCTAGGCGACATCACATAAAGGGCTTTAAAAGAAATTCCACAGTCGGACGTCTGAGCGACATCACATAAAGGGCTTTAAAAGAAATGCCACAGTCGGACGCTGAGCGACATCACATAAAGGGCTTTAAAAGAAATACCACCGTCGGACGTCTGAGCGACATCACAGACAGGGCTTTAAAAGAAATACCACCGTCGGACGTCTGAGCAACATCACAGACAGGGCTTTAAAAGAAATACCACCGTCAGACGTCTGAGCGACATCACAGACAGGGCTTTAAAAGAAATACCACCGTCGGACGTCTGAGCGACATCACAGACAGGGCTTTAAAAATAGCAAAATAACAGGTATGCCACCGTCGGACGTCTGAGCAACATCACAGACAGGGCCTGGTAACAAATGTAAATAACGAGATTAGTTCATCCACAAGAATAATCTTTTAACCGGAATTATTTCACAAAAATCCCACCGGAGTTTTTGTTACCGAGGCTGAATACCTGACAAGATAAGACAATTATAGTACTTGAACAAAGTACAAGATAATTGAAAGATTGAGACTCTGCAGAGTTTGGAAGAACTGAACACAGCCAACGGATTTCCGTAGTCATGAAGGACTAGTTCCATTTATGGTATTTCAGTAGAAACACATTTAACTAGTACACACCCATTTCACCTCACGATGCCAGGAATCTCCTGGACAACGTCCAAGAAAAACTTTGAGACGGGGAGGCCACAACCTCGAATAGCATGGGATCAAATTTCTATACGCGCGCTCTAAGGGGTGCCCCCCTCTCGGTCCCAACCGGAAACACCCATGCCCCCTGACCGGATGACGGGCTTTAATCCAGGGCCATGGAACCCTCATCCCGGCCTCTCCACTTGGTGTGTACCAGGAAAACGATTTGCAACTTACTATGCCATATTCCTTTCGGAAAACATGTGACAGTATAGGATGGAATGAATGGGAATGTGAATTGTGTCATGACGACACGGAAGTCAAATAATCTGGCATAAGACTGGCATGTCACAACACTGCCATCTTACCCATCCTCATACCAACACATGGCTTTGCAAATATGTATCCAACAACATAGTGCTTTCCGAAACTTACTTTCCGATTGAGTGCATGAGATATATCATGCAAGGTGATGTTCATAAACATGCCATGACCATACTAGAATGCAAACATGCAACAACACTCATCATATCAAGAGTTCAAACATGCTTGCCTGGTTCGGAGTAGTCGGAGTCTAATTGTGCGAAGTTTGCGGCTCCGTCACCTCCTCCAGTATCTACGGTATAAGAAAAATATGTACGCAACGTAAATACCGTGAGTGTACAGAAAAGTGTTCCAATTATTTTTCAAATAAATATGATAAAAGCTAGACAAAAATCTAAAGAGAACAGAAAAAGAATCACCCAAAAATTCCCTTCTGATAAAAAGTTATAAGTGTTTTAACCCAAGGACTCATCTGTAATGAAACAGAAAACTTCCAGGGGGTTCAGCGTAAAAGTACAGATAACGTTTCGTTTAAAAGAAACGGATGTGAGGCTGACAGGCAGGCTCCACCTATCGGGTTTGAAAGTTCAAACAGAGAAACAGAGCGCGACGGCGCCCGAGAGGTGCGGTGGTCGCCGGCGGCGATCCACAGCGAGGCAAGGCGATCGGGGGTTACCTTCGAGATCAGTGCACCGTTCCGCGTCTGTGGGTGGTGGTGGTGGTCGCCGGCGAGCACTGTGTCGACGGCGGCCCTTGCTCCGGCGGACGGCGGTTCGGGCAGTCGTGGATCTCGCCAGAGGGAGCTGCAGGGATCAAATAGGAGTGGGGTTTAGTCTCCTAGTTGTTCGTGAGGGCTGCTGACGAAGTTAGAGCGCCGGAGACGGCCTTACCGGAGCGAATCGAGGTGGAGTCCGAGGCGGAGCGAGGTGGCCGAAGTCAGGGAAGAAGGGCCCCTCGGGGCTCTCCCAGTGGCTGGGCGGGGTCTAGTGAGGTGGTGGAGTCGTGTGGGGGCGAGAGCAGGCTCGGGGGTGCTATATATAGCCGGCCTGAGTCGGTTGCCGTGAACGGATAAGTCCGACGAGTTGATTACGCGGCGCTGTGGCCAGACGGTCGGCTTAGGGGTTTGAGCATCGCCTAGGTGAAGTAGTGGTGCCATTTTAGGGTCCAGCTCAGCACGGGAGGGAGGTTTACGGCCTGCCCTCGACGGAACGGCCGCACGGCCCGTCAGCGGCAGAGAGCGCACTCTGCGCGTGTCGCGCCACGGCGACGGTGCTGCATTCATGCGCTAGCAAGGAGGTGGCCACGCGGAGCTACCAGGATGCTTGGGCGGCGCCGAACGGCGTTGCGCCGCCGTTCTGCTTCCTGTCGGCCGCTACGGCGCTACGGCCGCCGCAAGACACGCCGGTGCAGGCGGGCCAGGGCGCCACCGACGTCAGGAAGGCGCCAAGCGCGCGTGTGAGGCCCCGGACAAGCAAGCTTGGCCGTGAGCTATGTGCCAAGTGCACTGTGAGCTCGTGACTGAAGTCACTGACGAAGATCGACACTAAATTCTGAATTTAATTGAAATATGACTAGAACAGTGCAGGCAAGGTGTTCGACAGAATGATCCAGGCATGTAGGGATTTTTCCTTGAGCTGGTTTTTGGTGGAGGGACCTCTCATTGCACCTAGAGGCTTCATGAATATTTGTGGAATTTTTGGAGATGTGTAGATATGAATTTCACCAAATTTGGCCAATCTGGTCCAAACTTGCAGTGAGTGCAATTTGAAAAATTTGAACAGGAGAAGAGTGGATCAAGATCGTTCTGGGTTGTGGGTACAAAGGACTATCCAGGGGTGTTGAGATGAGGTCAAAAATCAAAAGCATTCAAGCACTTGCTTTGCAATCCACCTAGGCTCAAAAGTATAGACAGAATTATTTTGGTAGGAGAAATAGTTGGAATAAAATCCAAAAATGGATTTTATTAGTTTTGACAGAATGTTTGGGTTGAACTAAAGTGGAAGGAGTGGGTTTGGGAAAAATTTCACCATAGGAGGCATGGTGAAATTTTTGAAGGGATCAAAACCACAAAGAGCCCAAAACTAAAAGGGTTTTCATTTTAAAAGAAACCAAATCCAAGAAAAGGATTTTTGAGAGAGCAAACTTAGAAGATGGTTTTTAGGAAGGGTTTAAATGACCTTCTTTCAAACCAAGCAAGGTTCTTTCTGAAAACAAAAATCACAAAAAATTTGGAGTGTCACAGCACCTACCCCCTTAGGAAAAATCTCGTCCCCGAGATTTCAGCTGATCCTTAAACAGGTGTGGGTGCTCTGTCCGAAGAAAATCCTCGCTCTCCCAAGTTGCTTCATTCTTGGTGTGATTGCTCCATTGAACTCTGAAAAACTTAATGGTTTTCTGTCGGGTCCTCCTCTCAGATTCTCCCAATATTTTTATCGGGTGCTCCCGGTAAGTGAGGTCTGGTTGCACGTCAATATACTCATGTGAAACTTGCTTCTCTGGATTGCTTATGTATTTTCTCAACTGCGAGATGTGAAACACGTTGTGGATACCGGACAACTCTCCGGGTAGGTCCATCTGGTAGGCTACCTTGCCTCATCGGGCCACTATCTGAAATGGTCCGATGAATCTTGGTGCTAGTTTCCCCTCAATCTTGAATCGTTGCAGACCCTTCATAGGAGAAACTCTCAGGTATACCAATTCTCCGGGTTCAAAACTGATCTCCCGATGCTTTCGGTCGTAATAACTCTTTTGCCGACTTTGAGCTGTTTTGAGTCGTTCCCTAATCGTCTTAACTTTCTCCTCGGCCTCCTTGAGCATATCTGGGCCAAAGATATGGCTATCTCCGGTCTCTGACCAATTTAGCGGGGTACGACATCTTCTCCCATATAGAGCTTCAAAGGGTGCCTTTTGCAAGCTGGCTTGATAGCTGTTGTTGTATGCGAATTCTGCATATGGCAAACTTTCTTCCCAACTGTTCCCGTAGGTGAGGACACAGGCTCTTAGCATGTCTTCTAAGATTTGGTTTACGCGTTCCGTTTGTCCATCAGTCTGGGGATGGTATGCGGTACTGAAGGCTAGTTGGGTTCCCAGTGCCTGTTGTAGGTGATCCCAGAATGTAGAGACGAACTGTGTGCCTCTATCTGAGATGATAGTCTTAGGAACTCCATGTAGGCAGACGATACGGGCAAGATAAAGTCTGGCTAGTCTCTGAGTGGTGTAAGTTGTTTTTACCGGAATAAAATGTGCCACCTTGGTTAATCTGTCGGTTATGACCCATATGGCATCGTTTCCGTGTTGTGACCGTGGCAGTCCAACGATAAAGTCCATTCCAATCTCGTCCCATTTCCACTCGGGTATCTTATTTGGCTGTAACAGTCCGGCTGGTTTCTGGTGCTCGGCCTTGATACGTTGACAAGAGTCACAGCATGCAATGAACGTGGCTATATCTCTCTTCATACCGTGCCACCAAAATTTTTCCTGAAGGTCTTTGTACATTTTTGTTCCTCCAGGATGGATTGAATTCGGAGCGGTGTGACTTTCAGTTAATATCTGCTGTTTGAGGTCCTTGACATTTGGTATGCATAGCCTTTCTCTGTACCACAATATCCCTTGCTCATCTATGTTGAATTCTAAGGCTCTTCCCAAACTCACTTTTCTCTTTATGCCCTCAATGCTGGGGTGTCCGTGCTGGGCTTCCTTGATGCTTTCCATTAGGGTAGGCTGTATTTCTATATTCGACACACTGCCTTCGGTAACCATTATTAGATTGAGTCGGGCAAACTCTTGTTGAAATTCTGGCCTCAATTTTGGTATATTGTCGTCTTCCATGCTGGGATTTCGACTAAGTGCATCTGCCACAACATTTGCTTTTCCAGGATGATAGTGGATTCCAACATCATAATCCTTCACCAACTCTAACCAGCGTCGTTGCCGTAAATTTAACTCTGGCTGTGTGAAAATATACTTAAGACTCTTATGGTCTGTGTATATCTCACAACGATTCCCAAGTAGGAAGTGTCTCCATTCCTTGAGTGCATGGATGACCGCTGCTAATTCCAAGTCATGTGTGGGATAATTTTCTTCATGCTTGCGTAGTTGTCTCGAGACATACGCTACTACCTTGCCTTCTTGCATCAATACGCATCCGAGGCCTTTCCGGGATGCGTCACAATATACCTCAAAGTTCTTGTGTATATCTGGCACAATTAGTACTGGTGCCGTTGTTAATTTTCTTTTTAGCTCTTGGAAGCTTTTCTCACATGCTTCTGTCCATTCAAATTTCTTGCCTTCTTGAGCAATTGTGTCATGGGCTTTGCTATAGTGGAGAATCCTTCAATAAATCTCCGATAATAGCCTGCCATTCCCAAGAAACTCCGTACGTCTGTCACGTTAGCTGGCGGTTTCCAGCCAAGTACGGCCTTGACTTTTTCTGGATCTACTGCAATACCTTCTTGGGTTAGCACGTGGCCCAAAAAACCCACCTGCCTTAGCCAAAATTCACATTTGCTGAATTTGGCATACAGTTGATGTTTCCTGAGTTCTCTGAGTACAATCCTGAGATGTTCGGCATGCTCTTCTGGTGTTTTGGAATATATTAGAATATCATCGATGAATACCACAACAAACTTGTCCATATACTTCATAAACACTTTGTTCATGATGTGAACAAAATATGCGGGGGCGTTGGTTAGCCCAAATGGCATTACTGTGAACTCATACAGCCCATATCTGGAGGTGAAAGCGGTCTTGGGAATATCTTCTGTTCGTACTTTTAATTGGTGGTATCCTGATCTCAAATCAATTTTTGAGAAGACTTTGGCCTGTGCAAGCTGATCGAATAAACCATTTATTCGGGGCATTGGGTATTTGTTCTTGATTGTGACCATGTTGAGAGCTCGATAATCAATACACAACCTCATTGTTCCATCCTTCTTCTTGGCAAATAAAATTGGAGAACCCCATGGTGAGGAGCTGGCTCATATGTATCCTTTCTTCATTAATTCTTTTATTTGCTTCTTCAACTCTACCAATTCGGATGGTGCCATTCTGTAAGGTTTCTTGTAAATAGGAGTGGTTCCAGGTGCGAGCTCAATGCTGAATTCTATCTCCCGGTCTGGTGGCATGCCCGGTAGTTCTTCTGGAAATACATCTGGAAATTCACATACCATTGGAACCTTGTTCAGCTCAGAAACGTCTACCTTGTTTAATCTAGGTTGCCGAGGTATTTGTCTCTCCTTGGCTGAAACTTTTATTTTCTTCCCTTGATGGTGGGTGAGAATCAGGGTACGGTTGAAGCAATCAATAAAACCTTTGTTGGTGGTCAACCAATCCATTCCTAGGATGACATCTAGTCCTTTGCTTTCCAGTACAATAAGATTGGCGTAAAATTTCAATCCTTCAAATTCAATAACCACACCTTGACAGTAACTCTGGGTCACTTGCTTAATCCCAGGGGACTTGACGATCATTGATTTTTCCAAGGGAAGCATCGAAAAATTATTTTGCAAAGCAAAACTTTTCGAAACGAATGAGTGAGAAGCTCCAGAATCAAACAAAACCATGGCAGGTATTGTGTTGACGGGGTACGTACCGAGTACGATATCTGGGGCGTTCTGTGCTTCCTCTCTGGTCACGTGGTTCAAGTGACCTTTCCGGTGGTTGTTGTTGGGGTTGAAATTGCTTCGCTTTGGTGCTGAATTATTCCCACCATTATTGAGCTTCGGATTTGAGTTCCTTGGCTTGGGACACTGCTTGGCATAGTGCCCTTCTTCTCCACAAGCATAACAGGTAAGGCCTGGGCGATAGGTGAACTCTTTGTCTCTTGCATGGAAATTCTTGGTTGGACGTGAATTATTCGCTGGGGTTTTGTGTGAATCCCCCTTCTGAAATTCCTTCTTGCTTCTGGGATTGCGAGAAAAATTAGTCTGGTCCCTTTTCCGTTTGCGGATATCTTCCAGGCTACGTCGCTCATTTTCCAGGGTAATGGCCTTATCCACCAGTGTTTTAATATCTGGAAAGGTGTGCACAACTAGCTGGCACTTAAGGGCGGGTGCCAGGCCTTCCAAGAATTTTTCCATCTTCTTGCTCTCGGTCATGCGTTCTTCATTGGTGTAGCGAGACAGCAGTGTGAATTGGCTGTTGTATTCTGACACTGTCATGGCTCTTTGCTTGAGTTCATCAAATTCCTTCTTCTTGATTTTCATGACGCTCTTAGGAATATGTGCCCCACGAAATCCTTCTTTGAAATTTTCCCAGGTGATTTCATTTTCGTTGGGGTGCATGTGCAGGAAGTTTTCCCACCATGATGCAGCTGCACCTGTGAGATAATGTGGTGCATACAGTACTTTTTCACGGTCTGAACACTGTGCGATAATTAATTTTCCCTCCATGTCTCGAAGCCAGTCCTCGGCCTCAAGAGGCTTGTCAGTATGAGAAAATGTTGGAGGACGCGTCTTTTGTAACTCAGATAATTTGGATTGCGGTTGATACTGACCACGGTTACTTCCCATATTGATGAATTGGTTCATCATTTCCTGGTGTTGCTACTGACTCTGTTCATACAAACGACAGACTTGTGTAAAAGCTGTTTCACTGTCCTGTTGACTTGTCTGACCCTGAGTGAAATTCTGGTTCTGCGGTGTGCCATAATTTTCTTCTGGCTGAGTTGGCATGGAGCGCGTCCAAGGACGAGACATCTTTCACTCTGGGGATATATTTTTGTGAACTCGTAAGACAAGAAGAAGAGTCGCAAAAGTCAATAAAATCACACACAAGGAACATTTTTAAACTCCAAGGTATTTTTTTTGAAACACATGATTGCGCGCGGAGAAGGACTAGTGCATATCTTACACGCGGGCATAATTATACATTACATCACTCAGGATATGCATACATAATCCTGACATGTTATTTAAACTAGTGCACTCCTCCAATCCTACATGATGCGCAAACAAGCTACTTCTCACAACCTGAGAACATAAAAACATATTACACCAGTTGATACATCGCATGGCGTCTATGCGTACTTAGTCGGAGATGTTGAGGATCTCCCTTGGCCTGCCGAGGGTGAGACGCAGAGACGCTGGGGAATCGACCTCCTCCTCGCTAATAGGTTCCAGACGAGAAACGTTGTGCTGAGCTGATGGAGCAGGTGCCGTAGGCGGAATAACACGAATACGAGTGGGTGGAATAGGTGGGGTAGCTCGTATGGGAGTGGGTGCAACAAGTGGTGCAGAGCGGACGGGAGTGGGTGCAATAGCCTGGTTAAATTCCTCTGTGGTAGGCAGACGACGAGCAAAGGCGAGTATGGTAGGTGAGTGAGAGGCTGTGGATGACACAAAAGTCAGTGGTGGAGCGGTGTGCAAGAGTTCCCTCCTATTAGCAGCACAGCCATGAACTGAGTCCATGCGTGCAGCTACGAGGTCATCCACCATGCAGTCGAATGCTGCCTCCAGGGCTCGGAGGTACTCGACAAGCATCTCAAAGGCTTCGTCTCGCTCTCCTCTGGGGCAAGAGAACAAGTAGTGACAGGTGTAAGGCACATGGCAAGGAAGGTAGCGGTAGCGACGGGTCTTCATTGCAGGAAGAACATCCCGAAGACGGGCTATCGCCTCGCGGGCAGCCATCTGCATAGCATGCCTTTCAGTAGGCATGGCTCTCCCTACGAATCGGAGATGGCGTACTTTGGCATGGCCTCCCCTGAATTGCACCGCGGCTTGGTGCATAGTCAGACTATCGTTGATCTTGTGTGGATAAAGCGTGAAGACTGGGCGCACGGATGGCCCCATCGCGACCTGAACGATGTAGGAGAGGAGTTTGACGAACCCCTCAGGCACGTTGGCGAACATCTGAGACTCGCAGTAGTTGCCGGCCATCTACAAAAGTAGGCAAAAATTCTGAGTGGTCAGAACATAAATTTTATGCTGACTGTCAGAAAATGACTACAATTGTAAAAACATGAATAACTCTATCATGCTAATAACCAATTAGCGATCGCACCTAGTGGCTTCCTACAGTCAGCCTGGCTCTGGTTACCAAGTCTGTCATGACCGGTTTTTCAATAAAATGTTTATTGAGAAAACCAATCTTTAAATCCCAGTATAGGAAAAGTCATCCTTTCTGGTAGACAAAGCTTGATAAACAGAGAACCAGTGGCATCAAATATATTACAGGGTTGAGCTGAGGGTGCTCAACAATTTATTACAGTCTCGCCAATATAATGCATATGGGCGGATATGACACAGGGGTGGGGTGGCATGCTACTAGCTCGAGGGAAAAGTGGTGGTGGATAACTTGACTTCTACTGGCAGTACATCGAGCGTTGAGGTGAGGCTCGATGAATTTATTCGGGGTTGCGGAAGCGGATAATACAATGACCAAGACAAGATCGCACGGGACTGACTGGGACTCCTCTAGGCGTCGGACTCGCTATCATACTCTTCATCCAAGAGATCGCCTTCATCATCATCTGGCCAAATCAACAAGCCAGGTGAGTACTTGAAAGTACTCGCAAGACAGTTCGGACAAAAGATATAATCAATGAATGCATGAATGCTTCATGAACAAAGTATGATGCTCAAATACAACGGAATTATTGCAGAACTTGATGTATCAAAATTTAATAATCAAAAACCGACCGGGTGTCTGGAGCGACGCCTCGAAAGGTAAATAAATAAAATGCATGCCGCAGTCGGGCGTCTTAGCGACACCACATAGAGGGCTTTAAAAAGAAATGCCACAGTCGGACGTCTAGGCGACATCACATAAAGGGCTTTAAAAGAAATTCCACAGTCGGACGTCTGAGAGACATCACATAAAGGGCTTTAAAAGAAATGCCATAGTCGGACGCTGAGCGACATCACATAAAGGGCTTTAAAAGAAATACCACCGTCGGACGTCTGAGCGACATCACAGACAGGGCTTTAAAAGAAATACCACCGTCGGACGTCTGAGCAACATCACAGACAGGGCTTTAAAAGAAATACCACCGTCAGACGTCTGAGCGACATCACAGACAGGGCTTTAAAAGAAATACCACCGTCGGACGTCTGAGCGACATCACAGACAGGGCTTTAAAAATAGCAAAATAACAGGTATGCCACCGTCGGACGTCTGAGCGACATCACAGACATGGCCTAGTAACAAATGTAAATAACGAGATTAGTTCATCCACAAGAATAATCTTTTAACCGGAATTATTTCACAAAAATCCCACCGGAGTTTTTGTTACCGAGGCTGAATACCTGACAAGATAAGATAATTATAGTACTTGAACAAAGTACAAGATAATTGAAAGATTGAGACTCTGCAGAGTTTGAGAGAACTGAACACAGCCAACGGATTTTCGTAGTCACGAAGGACTAGTTCCGTTTATGGTATTTCAGTAGAAACACATTTAACTAGTACACACCCATTTCACCTCACGATGCCAGGAATCACCCTGGACAACGTCCAAGAAAAACTTTGAGATTGGGAGGCCACAACCTCGAATAGCATGGGATCAAATTTCTATACGCGCGCTCTAAGGGGTGCCCCCCTCTCGGTCCCAACCAGAAACACCCATGCCCCCTGACCGGATGACGGGCTTTAATCCAGGGCCATGGAACCCTCATCCCGGCCTCTCCACTTGGTGTGTACCAGGAAAACGATTTGCAACTTACTATGCCATATTCCTTTCGGAAAACATGTGACAGTATAGGATGGAATGAATGGGAATGTGAATTGTGTCATGACGACACGGAAGTCAAATAATCTGGCATAAGACTGGAATGTCACAACACTGCCATCTTACCCATCCTCATACCAACACATGGCTTTGCAAATATGTATCCAACAACACAGTGCTTTCCGAAACTTACTTTCCGATGAGTGCATGAGATATATCATGCAAGGTGATGTTCATAAACATGCCATGACCATACTAAAATGCAAACATGCAACAACACTCATCATATCAAGAGTTCAAACATGCTTGCCTGGTTCGGAGTAGTCGGAGTCTAACTGTGCGAAGTTTGCGGCTCCGTCACCTCCTCCGGTATCTACGGTATAAGAAAAATATGTACGCAACGTAAATACCGTGAGTGCATAGAAAAGTGTTCCAATTATTTTTCAAATAAATATGATAAAAACTAGACAAAAATCTAAAGAGAACAGAAAAAGAATCACCCAAAAATTCCCTTCTGATAAAAAGTTATAAGTGTTTTAACCCAAGGACTCATCTGTAATGAAACAGAAAACTTCTAGGGGGTTCAGCGTAAAAGTACACATAACGTTTCGTTTAAAAGAAACGGCTGTGAGGCTGACAGGAGGGCTCCACCTGTCGGGTTTGAAAGTTCAAACAGAGAAACAGAGCGCGACGGCGCCCGAGAGGTGCGGTGGTCGCCGGCGGCGATCCACAGTGAGGCAAGGTGATCGGGGGTTACCTTCGAGATCAGTGCACCGTTCCGCGTCTGTGGGTGGTGGTGGTGGTCGATGGTGAGCACTGTGTCGACGGCGTCCCTTGCTCCGGCGGACGGCGGTTCGGGCAGTCGTGGATCTCGCCGAAGGGAGCTACGGGGATCAAATAGGAGTGGGGTTTAGTCTCCTAGTTGTTCGTGAGGGCTGCTGACGAAGTTAGAGCGCCGGAGACGGCCTCACCGGAGCGAATCGAGGTGGAGTCCGAGGCGGAGCGGGGTGGCCGGAGTCGGGGAAGAAGGGCCCCTCGGGGCTCTCCCAGTGGCTGGGCGGGGTCTAGTGAGGTGGTGGAGTCGTGCGGGGGCGAGAGCAGGCTCGGGGGTGCTATATATAGCCGGCCCGAGTCGGTTGCCGTGAATGGACAAGTCCGGCGAGTTGATTACGGCGGAGCTGTGGCCGGACGGTCGGCTTAGGGGTTTGAGCATCGCCTAGGTGAAGTAGTGGTGCCATTTTAGGGTCCAGCTCAGCACGGGAGGGAGGTTTATGGCCTGCCCTCGACGGAACGGCCGCACGGCTCGTTGGCGGCAAAGAGCGCGCTCTACCCGTGTCGCGCCACGGCGACGATGCTGCATGCATGCGCTGGCAAGGAGGTGGCCACGCGGAGCTACCAGGACGCTTGGGCGGCACCGAACGGCGTTGCGCCGCCATTCTGCTTCCTGTCGGCCGCTACGGCGCTACGGCCGCCGCAAGACACGCCGGCGCAGGCGGGCCAGGGCGCCACCGACGCCAGGAAGGCGCCAAGCGCGCGTGTGAGGCCCCGGACAAGCAAGGCTGGCTGTGAGCTACGTGCCAAGCGCACTGTGAGCTCGTGACTGAAGTAACTGACGAAGATCGACACTGAATTCTGAATTTAACTGAATATGACTAGAACAGTGCATGCAAGGTGTTCGACAGAATGATCCAGGCATGTAGGGATTTTTCCTTGAGCTGGTTTTTGGTGGAGGGACCTCTCATTGCACCTAGAGGCTTCCTGAATATTTTTGGAATTTTTGGAGATGTGTAGATATGAATTTCACCAAATTTGGCCAATCTGGTCCAAACTTGCAGTGAGTGCAATTTGAAAAATTTGAACAGGAGAAGAGTGGATCAAGATGGTTCTGGGTTGTGGGTACAAAGGACTATCCAGGGGTGTTGAGATGAGGTCAAAAATCAAAAGCATTCAAGCACTTGCTTTGCAATCCACCTAGGCTCAAAAGTATAGACATAATTATTTTGGGAGGAGAAATAGTTGGAATAAAATCCAAAAATGGATTTTATTAGTTTTGACAGAATGTTTGGGTTGAACTAAAGTGGAAGGAGTGGGTTTGGGAAAAATTTCACCATAGGAGGCATGGTGAAATTTTTGAAGGGATCAAAACAACAAAGAGCCCAAAATTAAAAGGGTTTTCATTTTAAAAGAAACCAAATCCAAGAAAAGGATTTTTGAGAGAGCAAACTTAGAAGATGGTTTTTAGGAAGGGTTTAAATGACCTTCTTTCAAACCAAGCAAGGTTCTTTCTGAAAACAAAAATCACAAAATTTTTGGAGTGTCACAGGGTGTCCGGATAGCCGGACTATCATCATCGGCCGGACTCCAAGACTATGAAGGTACAAGATTGAAGACTTCGTCCCGTGTCCGGATGGGACTTTCCTTGGCGTGGAAGGCAATCTTGGCGATACGGATATGTAGATCTCCTACCATTGTAACCGACTCTGTGTAACCCTAGCCCTCTCCGGTGTCTATATAAACCAGATGGCTTTAGTCCGTAGGACGAACAACAATCATACCATAGGCTAGCTTCTAGGGTTTAGCCTCCTTGATCTCGTGGTAGATCTACTCTTGTAATACACACATCATCAATATCAATCAAGCAGGACGTAGGATTTTACCTCCATCAACAGGGCCCGAACTTGGGTAAAACAACGTGTCCCTTGTCTCCTGTTACCATCCGCCTAGACGCACAGTTTGGGACCCCCTACCCGAGATCCGCCGGTTTTGACACCGACATTGGTGCTTTCATTGAGAGTTCCTCTGTGTCGTCACCGATAGGCTCAATGGCTTCTTCGATCATCAACAACGACGCACTCCAGGGTGAGACCTTCCTCCCCGGACAGATCTTCGTATTCGGCGGCTTTGCACTGCGGGCCAATTCGCTTGGCCATCTGGAGCAGATCAAAAGCTACGCCCCTGGCCGTCAGGTCAGATTTGGAAGTTTGAACTTCACGGCTGACATCCGCGGGGACTTGATCTTCGATGGATTCGAGCCACAGCCAAGCGCGCAACACTGTCACGACGGGCATGACTTAACTCTGCAGCCGGACAGTAACCTGGAAGCCGCACACGAGTCCGCTCCGATCTTCAATTCGGAGCCGGCTACGCAGATCGAGGACGGGTAGCTAGACACCGCCTCGGGGGCTGCAACCTCTACGGTGATAGAGCCAAACACTGACCTAGTCCCTCATGAAGCTCGTGACTCCGAGGTGCCGGACTCCTCGCCGAACTCCGAACCTCCCGCACCCCCTCCAATCGAATCCGATTGGGCGCCGGTCATGGAGTTCACCGCTGCGGACATCTTTCAACACTCACCTTTCGGCGACATCTTGAGTTCACTAAGGTATCTCTCGTTATCAGGAGAGCCCTGGCCGGACTGTGGTCAGGACGGTTGGGATGCGGACAACGAAGAAATTCAAAGCCCACCCACCACCCACTTAGTAGCCACTGTCGACGATCTAACCGACATGCTAGACTTCGATTCCGAAGACATCGACGGTATGGACGACGATGCCAGAGACGACCAAGAACCAGCGCCTACTGGGCACTGGAAAGCCACCTCATCATATGACATATACATGGTGGATATCCCAAAGGATGGGAATGGCGAGGCAACAACGGAGGATGACCCCTCCAAGAAACAGCCCAAGCGTCGGCGTCAGCGGCGCCGCTCTAAATCCCGCAAAAGCAAGAATGGAGATTCCAGCACTAGAGATAATAACACCCCAGACAGTGCCAAAGACAACCCCCTCCAGCAAGATTCAGCGCAGGAGGACGGAGATGCCAGCCCTCATGAGAAGGCAGCAGACGAAGAAGTAGAGGATTCCATGCCTCCCTCCGGAGATGAGGCAAGCCTCGACGACGACGAATTTGTTGTGCCTGAGGATCCCGTCGAACAAGAGCGTTTTAAACGCAGGCTTATGGCCATGGCAAACAGCCTCAAGAAAAAGCAGCAGCAGCTTAGAGCTGATCAAGATCTGCTAGCCGACAGATGGACTGAAGTCCTCGCGGCCGAAGAGCATGAGCTCGACCGCCCCTCCAAGAGCTACCCTAAACGCAAGCTGCTCCCCCGATTAGAGGAGGAGGCATATGAACCTGCATCACCAGCAGACAATACGGCTGACCGACCACCCCGTGGCCGTGATAGAGAGGCCTCTAGGCCCTCCACCAGAACCGTACCCGGCATCGCTCGAAAAGCACAAGACCACAGGGGAATGCTCCAGACTTGCGAGATATATTGGAGGATAAAGCAACACAATCAAGATCGATCTATGGATCGTGTGGGTGCCCCATGATACGCGACGACAACCGTCGCGCCGGACACAGTATGTTCGGCCAGGCCGAACAAAATATACAAAGCTCTTTTGAACTCCGTCACGATATCGCCCAATACAGAGGCGCCGCACACCCAGTATGCTTCATAGATGAAGTAATGGATCATCAAATCCCCGAAGGGTTTAAACCCGTGAACATTGAATCTTATGATGGCACAACAGACCCCGCGGTTTGGATCGAGGACTATCTCCTTCATATCCACATGGCCCGCGGTGATGATCTCCACGCCATCAAATATCTCCCGCTCAAGCTTAAAGGACCAGCCCGACATTGGCTCAACAGCTTGCCAACAGAGTCAATTGGGAGCTGGGAAGACCTGGAAGCCGCATTCCTTGATAACTTCCAAGGCACGTATGTGCGACCACCAGACGCTGACGACCTAAGCCATATAATTCAGCAGCCAGACGAATCGGCCAGACAATTCTGGACACGGTTCTTAACCAAGAAAAATCAAATCGTCGATTGTCCGGATGCGGAGGCCCTCGCGGCTTTCAAACATAACATCCGCGACGAGTGGCTTGCCCGACACCTGGGACAGGAAAATCCGAAATCCATGGCAGCCCTCACATCGCTCATGACCCGCTTCTGGGCAGGCGAGGACAGCTGGCTAGCACGCAGCAACAACCTCAGTAAAAATTCTGGCAGTCCGGATATCAAGGACCGCAATGGCAGGCCATGTCGCAACAAAAAAAAACGCCGCATTAACGGCGACAATAGTTAGGATACGGCATTCAATGCCGGATTCAGAGTCTCTAAACCCGATCAACGGAAAAAGCCATTCAAAAGAACTACTCCGGGTCCGTCCAATTTGGACCGAATACTCGACCGCTCGTGCCAGATACACGACACCCCCGAAAAGCTAGCTAACCACACCAACAGAGACTGTTGGGTATTCAAGCAGGCATGCAAGTTAATTGCCGAAAACAACGACAAGGGGCTGCATAGCGATGACGAGGAAGAGACCTGACCGCCGAACAATAGAGGACAGAAGGGTTTTCCCCCACAGGTGCGGACAGTGAACATGATATACGCAACCCACATACCCAAAAGGGAGCGGAAGCGTGCACTCAGGGACGTATACGCGATGGAGCCAGTTGCCCCGAAGTTCAATCCATGGTCCTCCTACCCAATCACTTTTGACCGAAGGGACCACCCCACCAGCATCCGCCATGGCGGATTTGCCGCATTGGTTTTAGACCCAATCGTTGATGGATTTCACCTCACCAGAGTCCTGATGGACGGCGGCAGCAGCCTGAACCTGCTTTATCAGGATACAGTGCGCAAAATGGGCATAGACCCCTCAAGGATTAAACCTACAAAGACGACCTTTAAAGGCGTCATACCAGGTGTAGAGGCCAATTGTACAGGCTCAGTTACACTGGAAGTGGTATCCGGATCCCCGAATAACTTCCAAAGCGAAGAGTTAATCTTCGACATAGTTCCGTTCCGCAGCGGCTATCATGCTCTGCTCAGACGCACCGCGTTTGCAAAATTCAACACGGTACCGCACTACGCATACCTTAAGCTCAAGATGCCAGGCCCTCGAGGAGTCATCACGGTCAACAGAAACACTGAACGCTCTCTCCGAACGGAGGAACATACAGCGGCTCTCGCGGCAGAAGTACAATGCAGCCTCTTAAGGAAATTCTCGAGTCCGGCCGTCAAGCGACCGGACACGGCTAAACGCGCCTGGAGTAACCTACAACCAGACCACTTGGCACGTTCCGAGCACGCGTAGCAATGCGGCCCCAACCCCAGCCCCTACAAAATTTGAAGACGGGTCCTTCGCGTACATCATTACGCTCTGAAGATACCATGGGCATAGGGGGAGGGGCACGACCACGATAGGCCCAGAATGCGGCTTAACCACACCAGGGGCTCTCAAGTGTGTCATTCTTTTTTCTTTTCTTTTTTCTTTACTCACAGGACCCCGTTAATCAGAGGCCCTGTCCGGCAGTAGACTTGCCAAACTCACGATACAACAGCCGAGGAAGGAGAAAGGCTACGACGAATATCCAGGTGGTCTCCGTTATGAGCATTAAATCTGTTTTATACACCATTCCGCAACCTACCCTTGGAGGGGGACATGTTTAATAGTCTCATCCCTTGCTTATTGCACCATTTGTATCGTTCTGCATTCACAGCAGTATTTCCTGAATAAACAATGCACCTTTTTGCTTACAATTGCATTCCTTTCTTAATACATATGTTCATTTATGACATGTTGCATCCGTACACTTTGGTATGGCTAAATACACCAGGGGCTTATGTTTCCCACATCATGGTGCGATAAGTCCGAACACTTTCACAAGTGCGGCACCCCGAACTTATAGCATTATATGCATCGACTCCGAATCATGTCTTGGGTCAATAGTTGGGTTTGCCCGGCTCCCATGTTTTGGTACCTTACGTTCCGTTGTATCGGCTAAGGTAGCACTGGGACAACCACTGTGATTGCGCCCCAGTTGAGCTGGGCGAGCGCCTCAGTGGAGAAAGCTAAAACTGACCGTCATGATGAGGCGAGAGCCGGTCGCTGTTCGAGAGGTTTTTTCGAGTCCCTAAAGACTTATGCCGCTTAGAGCGAGGAACCGGCTTTGTCCGGCCCAGGCGTGGATAGCGCCCCAAATTCGGCCTTCCAAACACTAGGGGCTTCGCCGAAATTTAAAATTATAGAATTCTATGGCTAAGTGAGAGTGTTCAAGCATTATAAGTCTGGTTGCCTTGTTCGTTGTGTTGAGCGCCTCCCTAGATGGACCCAAAAATGGGAACAAGAGCGCTCAAATTTATCCCGAACACCCCAGCACTCGTGGCATGGGGGCCGAAGCCGACGACTTGCCATCTCTCAGATTTGATAAACGGCCGCACAGAAGGTAATATTTTAAATTAACAAGCGTTGCTTAGCGCATATGAACAAAGTTTTCAGCGCGCAAGATAACAAAATGCAAGTCTACTCAAATATTACATCTTTGGAGCACTCACCCGCAATAGTGCGGGCACCCTTCAGAATAGTCTTATAATACATCTCGGGAGTACGATACTCCTTGCCCAGCGGTGGCACGTCCGTCACAAGCTTCTCAGCATCCATATTTCCCCAGTGCACCTTTGTGCGGGCAAGGGCCCGACGGGCACCTTCAATACAGGCGGAGTGCTTGATGACTTCAACCCATGGACACGCATCCACCAGCTGCCGCACCAGGCCGAAGTTGCTCCCAGGCACGGCCTCCTTAGGCCATAGCCGAACTATGATGCCCCTCATGGCCTGTTTGGCCACCTTGTGGAGCTCCACCAGCTGCTTCAGCTGGTCGCTAAGGGGCACCGGATGTCCGGCCTCAGCATACTGAGACCAGAAGACCTTCTCCGTTGAGCTCCCCTCCTTGGCCCGGTAGAAAGCGGCAACATCAGACACACTGCGAGGGAGATCTGCGAATGCTCCTGGAGAGCTCCGAATTCGGGTAAGTGATAGGTAATTCACACTCACTTGCTTACTTTGCATGAAAAATGCCTTACCCGCTGCTATTTTCTTCAACGCCTCGATTTCTTGGAGGGCCTTGTAGGCTTCGGCCTTAGCAGCTTTGGCACTCTCAAGAGCCGATGCAAGCTCGGACTCTCGAGTCTTCGAGTCACACTCCAGGCTCTCATGTTTTTCCACGAGATCCTGGAGCTCTTGCTGTACCTCCGCCACCCGCGCCTCCTGCTTCTCTCGCTAGGTGTGCTCCGCGGCCGCATTACGTTCGGCCGCGTACACCGCCTCCTTCAGGGTCGCCACCTCTATCGTGGCACCTGCAATACCCATGTTATCCTTGTCAATTTCTTGCAACCAAATCCTTTTCTGTAAGGTACAATCTTAATACGGTGTTATTCACCTTCCTTGTCCTCGAGCTGCTTCTTGGCACGGCCGAGCTCGTTCTCGGACCGCTCGAGGCTTTGCTTCAAAGCATTGACCTCCGCAGTCAGTGCGGTAGAGGTTAGCAGCACAACCTGCAATCCCATATTGACATATTTTTTATATATGTCTCCTGCGTATATCTTTTTAGATCCTCAGTCCGGCTTTTCTTTCCGAATACCAAACCGAGCATCAAGGGCTACTGTCTATGCGGTACTATTCTACATATATCAAAATTCTTACCTCAAAGCCTGTTAGAAGGCTGCTGCAGGCTTCGGTCAGCCCGCTCTTGGCAAGCTGAACCTTCTGAATCACCGCACTCATGAAGGTGCGGTGTTCCTCTTCAATGGAGGCGCCGTTGAGCGCCTCCAGCAAGCTATCCGGCGCCTCCGGTTGGACGGAGGTCGCCGGCGTCGCGGTCTTGCCCTTCTTACGAAGGGGCCGCCCACCCGACTCCGGAGCCACTTCAGGTTCCAGTGCGGAGTCCGGTGTAAAGTCCGGGAGGTTGCCCTGCGGCACCTCCGGGGCCTCCCCCTCCTGGCGGGTCCCTTCCCGGGATCCCACCTCGGCATCGTCCACATCACGAGGGGTGGAGGCGGTCGGCAGGGAATCCATATCCAACGCACCCAAGGACCCGCTCGACGAAGCGGGAAAATCATCCTTGGGCGGACTGCAGGGTTGTATGCGGCATTAGAAAGACACTATGTGGCGAAAAGAGAAACCATGAAGTTATTTGGGAGTACGGATACTTACAATCTCGCCAGGGGCTTGGCCCATGGAGGCCAATCCTCGTCGTCATCACTGGCGTTGGAGGAGCAGTCCGGGGGAATAGTCTTTCCCTTCTTGGATCCTTCGGCCTCCCTCGTTGGGGAAGCCTTCCTTTTCTTCCCTTCCCCCGCTGGGGGAGAGGCCTTCTTCTTCTCCTCCTCGCCTTTGTGGGAGGAGTCTGCCTCGGAGTCATCGTTCGATAACACCTGAAAACGGGAACTCTTCCGAGTGCCCGTGGCCTTCTTCTTGGCCTTCTTCTCCGGCACCACATGGGGTGTCGGAGCCAGCAGCCCCGTTAAGCGGGCGTCCGCTGGGTCCTCTGGCAATGGGGCCGGGCAGATAGTCTGTTCAGCCTTCTTCAGCCAGTCCTGTCAAAGGAGAGGGAGTTTAGATCCTGCATAGAGTCAAACTATGGAAAACAAGTGTCCCGTAAAGGGAAAAATCACTTACCTCGCTAGCCGGGCGCTGCGAGCTGAATCCGTGATCTTCAGTAGCGGATGTGGGGGCCTCGGCACCTTTAAACAACACTTTCCAGACATCTTCGTACGTGGTGTCGAAGAGCCCGCTCAAAGTCTGGTGCTGCGCCAGATCGAACTCCAACATACTGAAGCCCCGTCGTTGGCACGGGAGAATCCGGCGGACAAGCATGACCTGGACTACGTTGACAAGCTTGAGCTTCTTGTTCACCAGCTTTTTGATGCAGGCTTGGAGCCCGGTCAGCTCCTCCGAATCACCCCATGTCCGGCCGCTCTCTTTCCAGGAGGTGAGCCGTATGGGGATGCCAAATCTGAATTCGGGGGCCGCTGCCCATTCAGGGTCATGCGCCTCGGTGATGTAGAACCACCCCGATTGCCACCCCTTAATGGTTTCCACGAAAGTGCCCTCAAGCCAAGTAACGTTGAGCATCTTGCCCACCATGGCGCCTCCGCACTCCGCTTGGCTGCCCTTTACCACCTTCGGCTTGATACTGAAGGTCTTGAGCCACAAGCCGAAGTGGGGCTGGATGCAGAGGAAGGCCTCACACACGACGATAAACGCCGAGATATTGAGGACAAAATTCGGGGCCAGATCATGGAAATCCAGGCCATAGTAGAACATGATCCCCCGGACGAAGGGATGGAGTGGGAAGCCCAGTCCGCGGAGGAAATGGGGAAGAAATACTACCCTCTCATGGGGCCTGGGGGTGGGAATGAGCTCTCCCTCGTCGGGGAGCTGGTGCACGATGTCGCTGGACAGATATCCGGCGCTCCGCAGCTTCTGGATGTGCCCCTCCGTAATGGAGGAGGCCATCCACTTGCCTCCCGCTCCGGACATAGTTGGAGAGGGTTGAGGTGAGATGTGCGGACTTGGGCGCTGGAGCTCGAGTTCGCAGAGATGGATAAGCCAAGGAGGAAGAAGGTGCAGGTAAAAGGGTTGGATCTTTATCCCCTTATATGGGCAGACGGAAACACACGTCCCCACCGGCCTGATAAAACTCGCTTATACCCCAAGCGCCGCAATCAATGGCGCGGTTGGGTTACCCACGTCCGTATTGATGGGAATCCTGGAATAAGGGGAACACGATCTCTGCTTCGACAAGACCTGCCAAGGAAACCGCTTTGCTAAACACGCTGAGGTGGTACGACACAAACGCTTCGAGTAAAGGCTTGGTAGTGGTGTGACGTCACGCCACGAAATACGTCAGTAGATTGAACTTGTGTAAATATTATTCTCTCTACGGTGGTATGTGGAATTTATTTTGCAGAGCCGGACACTATCCTGGTGTTCACAATCTTCTATAAATTATTCGAAGAAGGAACCCGCCTTGCAATGCCGAAGACAACATGCGCGCCGGACTCATCGTCATTGAAGCCTGGTTTAGGGGCTACTGAGGGAGTCCTGGACTAGGGGGTGTCCGGATAGCCGGACTATCATCATCGGCTGGACTCCAAGACTATGAAGATACAAGATTGAAGACGTCCCGTGTCCGGATGGGACTTTCCTTGGCGTGGAAGGCAAACTTGGCGATACGGATTTGTAGATCTCCTACCTTTGTAACCGACTCTGTGTAACCCTAGCCCTCTCCGGTGTCTATATAAACCGGATGGCTTTAGTCCGTAGGACGAACAACAATCATACCATAGGCTAGCTTCTAGGGTTTAGCCTCCTTGATCTCGTGGTAGATCTACTCTTGTAATACCCACATCATCAATATCAATCAAGCAGGACGTAGGGTTTTACCTCCATCAAGAGGGCCCGAACCTGGGTAAAACATCGTGTCCCTTATCTCCTGTTACCATCCGTCTAGACGCACAGTTCGGACCCCCTACCCGAGATCCGCCGGTTTTGACACTGACAAGGGCCCCGCCTTGCGCCACACTCTACCATCATCGACGGCGACCGGAAACCAAGGACGACGCCAATGGGGTAGAGCGGTCTCCAGTGGTTCCCCCGACGACCACGGGTCTTCTGCCGGGGGCAGGCCCTGGGGCACCTCCTAGGCAGAGGGCCTACCTCCTGAGGACGCCTAGCTCCGAGCGCCGCGGGGGTGAGCCCGGATCTTGGCCCCTCTCTTGCAGCCCCCGGTGCCCTCCTCCTGAGGGGTAGGAGGCTGCAGCATTGGGGCAGCCATCTTCTGCCGTGACCTATACCTCCTGCGACCCATGGTTAGCATAAGCTTGCTCCTGAGGAATCACTGGTACCCGATAGTTGCCGCCACCAGCGCGGTTGTCGAGGCTCTTATGGGGTTCCTGAAAGAGCTCAACTTCTGGCACTTCCTCCCCCAGCCTGGCCCGAGGAACGAGCCGTGGTCTTCTTCCAGTGCACACTCTTGATCCACCATGTGGGGCACATAGGCTTCTTGTGCCGCCGTCCCAAGGGCCTCGCCGTAGTGCCCCAGACGCCACGCAGTCCGGCTCGGAGTGCTGTCTTGGGGATGGTGGCGCGGTGGCCCGTCAAGGCCGTATGCTGCGGTGTGCGCCCTCTCGCCGGTTGGAGGTTGAGCCGGTACGGTTTGTCGCCCAGTGCCGACGGCCAGGTTGGCGTTGAGGAGACCTTGGGCTCCGCTTGGAGTTGCGTGGGTGCGTATGGGGCCGCTGCACGGCACGCCCTGGATCTGGGGTGGCAGCTGGACGCAGAAATGAGGTGCTCCCGACGCGGCGACGTCTAGGAGTTCGGCCACTCGCTCTAACAGCACGTCATAGCTGCTCTCCAGCAGCCTACACCGCAGCAGCTCTCGGGCTACCGTGAGCGCGGCCCTTGAGTTCGCCTGCTCCCGACGGGTGTGCGGCGACATGGCCGCGGTGTGGCTTGAGGCCCTTGCCGCTGACCGCACTTGCCGTGGCGCGAGGGCAGGTGGCACTTGGCCGCGTCGCCCGCGCCCC
Source organism: Triticum aestivum (assembly GCF_018294505.1). Classification (NCBI taxonomy): domain Eukaryota; kingdom Viridiplantae; phylum Streptophyta; class Magnoliopsida; order Poales; family Poaceae; genus Triticum; species Triticum aestivum. The sequence goes on from NC_057807.1 coordinate 644,343,345, forward strand.
GCAGCGCCCTGCGGAGCGCGGGCTGCCTGGGGCATGAGGTTGAGGTGACCCTGGGCAGGCAGCACGGCGCGGGCGGGCCACGCCGCCCAGCGGTCTGCGTTGGCCGTCGGGTTGCCCGACATGAGAACGACGAAGCGATGGAGCGCAAAATGGTGGAGGAAGGATTCCGGTGCATCCCTACCTGGCGCGCCAAATGTCGGATTGCGGGTTCCGGCAGACCCTTGAGGTTCAAACTCTAGGGTGCGCGCGAAGATCTCTCCCTCACCAACTCGCGTCTCGAAGCCTCACAAGGAATCTAGGCTACACGATGAACGACACAAGGGACGCAAGGTTTATACTAGTTCGGGCCATCGTTGTGGTGTAATACCCTACTCTAGTTTGTGGTGTGGTGGATTGCCTCTGGGGCTGATGAAGAATAGTACAAGGGGAGAACAACCTCACGAGGGATGTTCTTGTGGCGGCGTTGTCCCTTTGGAGGGGTCGATTCTCGATGCCTCTATACTATGGTGGTTAGCCTTATATATAGAGTGAGAGGCCCTGGTCCTCTTCCCAAATATTGAGCGGGAAGGGCGCCAACAATTGGACATTTTGAAGGGGAACATCTAGTACACTTATCCTGACTAAAGTTGGTCCTCGCCTGCCAAAGACTCTGACGATGACGCCGTCCTGGGCTCCACGGTGACCTCCATCCGTCCGCTCCGCTGGTCTTCGTCTTGTTGCACCAAAATGGTAGCCTTCGCATGATGCCTTGGCCTGTGCTTGCTCCCTTTGCACCAAAGGGGAAACAAGGACACTGCATAGGCCGGAGCCCGCCTGGCGTCCGCTTGGCCTTGATTGTCATGGCTTGCATCACGGGCACCTCACGAGGTACCCCCGCCTTGATCTCTCCGCCTGTTCGCGAGCCAGCCTGACGAGGCTGCTCCTGAGGAAGTTTCCTGTCGTCCGCCCCACGAGGCTTGGCCCCTCGCGAGGGTCTTGAGCTTGATTTGATGAAGATGGGCCGCACTGGGCCACTGCTTGAGCCACGCCGCAGGCTGCAGGCAGGCAAGTCTGGGGACCCCCGTTCCCACAACGCCGACATCACGCAGTGGATATCGTTATGTTCTTACTTCATAGATGATTTGAGTAGATACTAAGTATATTTACTTGATGAAACACCAGTCTGAATTATTGAAAGGTTCAAGTAATTTCAGAGTGAAGTTGAAGATCGTCGTGACTAGAGGATAGAATATCTATGATATGATCATAGAGATGAATATCTGAGTTACGAGTTTGGCACACAATTATGACATTGTGGAAATTGTTTCACAACTAATACCGCCTGGAACACCATAGTGTGATGGTGTGTCCGAACATCATAACTGCACCCTATTGGATATGGTGCATACCATGATGTCTCTTATCGAATTACCACTATTGTTTATGTGTTTAGGCATTAGAGACAACCACATTCACTTTAAGTAGGGTACCACACAATTCCGTTAAAGACGACACCGTATGAACTATGGTTTAGAGAAACCTAAGTTGTCGTTTCTTAAAAGTTTGGGGCTGCGACGCTTATGTGAAAAAGTTTCAAGCTGATAAGCTCGAACCCAAAGCGGATAAATGCATCTTCATAGGCCACCCAAAACAGTTGGGTATACCTCCTGTCTCAGTTCCACAAGCAAAAGGGATTGTTTCTAGAATCAGGTCCTTTCTCGAGGAAAAGTTTCTCTCGAAAGAATTGAGTGGGAGGATGGCGGAGACTTGATGAGGTTATTGAACCGTCACTTCAACTAGTGTGTAGCAGGGCACAGGAAGTTGTTCCTGTGGCGCCTACACCAATTGAAGTAGAAGCTTATGATAGTGATCATGAAGCTTCGGATCAAGTCACTACCGAACCTCGTAGGGTGACAAGGATGCGTACTACTTCAAAGTGGTACAGTAATCATGTCTTGAAGGTCATGTTGCTAGATAACAATGAACCTACGAGCTATGGAGAAGCGATGGTGGGCCCGGATTCTAACAAATGGCTAGAGGCCATAAAGCCCGAGAGAGGATCCATGTCTAGAAACCAAAGTGTAGACTTTGGAAGAACTACAAGATGGTCGTAAGGCTATTGGGTACAGATGGATTTTAAAAGGAAGACGGACAATGATGGTAAGTGTCACCATTAAGAAGGCTCGACTTGTCGCTAAGATGTTTTCTGACAAGTTCAAGGAGTTGACTACGACGAGACTTTCTCACTCGTAGCAATGCTAAGAGTCTGTTAGAATTATATTAGCAGCTACTACATTATTTATGAAATCTTGTAGATAGGATGTCAAAATATAGTTTCCTCGACGATTTTCTTGAGGAAAGGTTGTATCTAATACAACCAGAAGGTTTTGACAATCCTAAAAGATGCTAACAAGTATGCAAAGCTCCAGCAATCCTTCTAAGGACTGGAGTAAGCATCTCGGAGTTGGAATATACGCTTTGATGAGATGATCAAAGATTTTGGATTTATACAAAGTTTATGAGAAACTTGTATTTCCAAAGAAGTGAGTGGGAGCACTATAGAATTTATGATGAGTATATGTTGTTGACGTATTGTTGATTAGAAATGATATAGAATTTCTAGAAAGAATATAGGGTATTTGAAAAGTGTTTTTCAATGGAAAACCTGGATTAAGCTACTTGAACATTGAGCATCAAGATCTATAAGGATAGATAAAAAACACTTAATAATACTTTCAAATGAATACATACCGTGACAAGATTTTGAAGAAGTTCAAAATAGATCGGCGAAGAAGGAGTTCTTGGCTGTGTTATAAGGTGTGAGTATTGAGTAAGACTCAAGACATGACCTCGGCAGAAGAGAGAGAATGGACGAAGGTCTTCCCTATGCTTCATACATAGGCTCTACAGTATGCTATGCTGTGTACCGCACCTGAAGTGTGCCTTGCCATGAGTCAGTCAAGGGGTACAAGAATGATCCAAGAATGGATCACAACACAACAGTCAAACATATCCTTAGTAACTAGTGGACTAAGGAATTTTCTCGATTATGGAAGTGGTAAAAGAGTTCGTCGTAAAGGGTTACGCTGATGCGAACTTTGACACTAATCCAGATTATTCTAAGTAGCAAGCCGGAATCGTATAGTAGAACCGTTATTTGGAATAGCTCCAAATAGAGCATGGTAGCTGCATCTAGGAGATGACATAGAGATTTGTAAAGAACACACGGATCTGAAAGATTCAGACCCGTTGACTAGTAACCTCTCTCACAAGCGAGATATGATCAAACCCAATGGGTGTTGGACTCGTTACAATCACATAGTGATGTGAACTAGATTATTGACTCTAGTGCAAGTGGGAGACTGTTGGAAATATGCCCTAGAGGCAATAATAAAATGGTTATTATTGTATTTCCTTGTTCATGATAATTGTCTATTATTCATGCTATAATTGTATTGACCGGAAACCGCAATACATGTGTGAATACATAGACCACAACATGTCCCTAGTGAGCCTCTAGTTGACTAGCTCATTGATCAATAGATGGTCATGGTTTCCTGACCATGGACATTGGATGTCATTGATAACAGGATCACATCATTAGGAGAATGATGTGATGGACAAGACCCAATCCTAAGCATAGCACAAGATCGTGTAGTTCGTTTGCTAAAGCTTTTCTAATGTCAAGTATCATTTCCTTAGACCATGAGATTGTGTAACTCCCTGATACCGTAGGAGTGCTTTGGGTGTACCAAACGTCACAACATAACTGGATGACTATAAAGGTGCACTACAGGTTTCTCCGAAAGTGTTTGTTGGGTTGGCACGAATCGAGACTGGGATTTGTCACTCTGTATGACAGAGAGGTATCTCTGTGCCCACTCGGTAATGCATCATCATAATGAGCTCAATGTGACTAAGTAGTTAGTCACGGGATCATGCATTACGGAACGAGTAAAGTGACTTGCCGGTAACGAGATTGAACGAGGTATTGGGAAACCGACGATCGAATCTCGGGCAAGTAATGTACCGATTGACAAAGGGAATTGCATACATGATTGCTTGAATCCTTGACATCGTGGTTCATCCGATGAGATCATCATGGAACATGTGGGAGCCAACATGGGTATCCAGATCCCGCTGTTGGTTATTGGCCAGAGAGCTGTCTCGGTCATGTCTGCATGATTCCCGAACCCATAGGGTCTACACACTTAAGGTTCAATGACGCTAGGGTTATAAAGGAAGTTTGTATGTGGTTACCGAATGTTGTTCGGAGTCCCGGATGAGATCCCGAACGTCACGAGGAGTTCCGGAATGGTCCAGAAGTAAAGAATAATATATAGGAAGTGAGGTTTTGGCCACCGGAAGTATTCCGGGGGTCACCGGTAATGTACCAGGACCACCGGAAGGGTTTCGGGGGTCCACCGGGAGGGGCCACCAGCCCCGGAGGCTTGCATGGGACTAGAGTGGGAAGGGACCAGCCCCAGAGTGGGCTGGTGTGCCTCCCACCAAGGCCCAAGGCACAGCTATGAGGGGAGAGGGGAAACCCTAGGCGCTGATGGGCCTAAAGGCCCACCCTAGGGCGCACCCCCCTCTCCCCCCTCTTGGCCGCCCCCTCCATCCCATCTAGGGCTGCCGCCCCCCTAGGGGTGGGAACCCTAGGGGGGGCGCACCCTCCTCGCCTTCCCCTATATATAGTGGGGGTTTTGGGGCTGCCAATAACATGAGTTTCCATCTCTCCTGGCGCAGCCCTACCCCTCTCCCTCCTCGTCTCTCGTAGTGCTTAGCGAAGCCCTGCTGGAGTGCCACGCTCCTCCATCACCACCACGCCATTGTGCTGCTGCTGGACGGAGTCTTCCCCAACCTCTCCCTCTCTTCTTGCTGGATCAAGGCACGGGAGACGTCACCGGGCTGCACGTGTGTTGAACGCGGAGGCACCGTTCTTCGGTGCTTAGATCAGATTCGGCCGCGATCTGAATCGCTTCGTGAACGACTCCACTGACCGCGTTCTTGTAACACTTTCGCATCACGATCTTCAAGGGTATGAAGATACACTCCCCTCTCTCTTGTTGCTAGAATCTCCATAGATTGATCTTGGTGATGCATAGAAAATTTTGAATTTCTGCTACGTTCCCCTACACGTATATCGCGTACATACTCAAGAAGGAACTCCCAGAAGATGAGGAAGAAGCTCGCCAGATCGTTCAATGATCAAAGGCTTTTACCGTGATAAAAGCGTAGCTTTACAGAGAAAGTGTCACAGGAGTGGCTCAACGCTGCATCACCCCAGAAGAAGGTCGAATGATTCTAAACGAGATCCACTCGGGGACCTGTGGTCACCATGCGTCCTCTCGGACCATCGTGGCCAAAGCATACTGAGCGGGATTTTATTGGCCTCGTGCAAATGAGATGGCGAAAGATATAGTCGACAAGTGTGTAGGCTGTCCGTTCTACTCCAACATGTCCCACAAGCCCGCGTCAGCCTTGAAGACTATTCCACTCGTCTGGCCATTTGTAGTTTGGGGGTTGGATATGGTCGGACCCTTCAAGACCGGCAGAAGTGGTTTCACTCATTTGCTCGGAGCAGTCCACAAGTTCACCAAATGGATCGAAGCCAAGCCTATCAAAAACCTTGACTCAAGCATTACCATCAGCTTCATCAGAGAGTTGATATTCAGATATGGAGTCCCGCACAACATTATTATGGATAATGGCCCCAACTTTGATTCAGATGAGTTCAAGGCGTTCTGCGCTTCCCAAGGCACTCAGGTCGACTACGCATGTGTTGCGCACCCGCAGTCGAATGGCAAGCTGAAAGGGCGAATGGTTTGATCCTTCAAGGGCTAAAACCCCGACTGATGCGCGACCTCAAGCACGCTGCTAGAGCTTGGGTGACTGAGTTTCCATCCGTCCTGTGGGGGCTAAGAACAACGCCGAACCGGTCCTGACCGAACCCCTTTCTTCTTGGTCTATGGCGCCGAGGCTGTGCTTCCGAGTGACTTGTTGCACAACGCCCCCCGAGTGGAACTCTTCTCAGAAGCTGAAGCAGAATAGGCACGCCAAGACGCAGTTGATCTCCTAGAAGAGGAACGTGAGATGGCTCTGATCTGGTCGACCATTTATCAGCAAGATCTGCATCGATTCCATGCCTATAATGTCAGAGGTCGGGCGTTCCAGGAAGGAGACCTTCTACTCCAAGTGGATCAGAAACAGCCTCACAAGCTCGCTCCGGCCTGTGAAGGCCCCTTCATCATCACCAAGGTGCTTCACAATGGAGCGTACCACATCTACAACATAGCCAAGAGGATGTATGAGCCACGAGTGTGGAACGCAGAGCCACTCTGCCATTTCTACACATAAATCACTCAGATCGACAAGGTTGTAATAAAAGTACTTCGGTTTGCTTATTAAAGACAAGATCTTTTGCAGTATCTTAATGATTGTTGCTTCCATAAACACATGTCTTCAAATCCCCCCAGTGGGTGGCTTAGCCGCAAACCCGATTCACCTAAGTTAAAAAACACTCTGAGTGGAGAGCAATCCTCTCACTCGGGGGCTTAGCTGCGATCCCGTACTCGCCTAAGTTTCAAAAAAGCTCCGAGTGAAGAGTGATCCTCTCACTTGGGGGCTTAGCTGCGACCCCGTACTCGCCTAAGTTTCAAAAACGCTCTGAGTGAAGAGTGACCCTCTCACTCGGGGGCTTAGCTGCAACCCTGTACTCGCCTAAGTTAAAAACACTCCGAGTGGAGAGCAATCCTCTCACTCGGGGGCTTAGCTGCGTCATCGTACTCACATTCAAAAATGCTCCGAGTGAAGAGTGATCCTCTCACTCGGGGGCTTAGCTGCGACCCTGTACTCACCTAAGTTAAAAAACACTCTGAGTGGAGAGCAATCCTCTCACCCGGGGGCTTAGCTGCGATCCCGTACTCGCCTAACTTCCAAAAACGCTCCGAATGAAGAGCGATCCTCTCACTCAGGGGCTTAGTTCTGATCCTGTACTCGCCTAAGTTTCAAAAATGCTCCGAGTGAAGAGCAATCCTCTCACTCGGGGGCTTAGCTGCGACCCCGTACTCGCCTAAGTTAAAAACACTTCAAGTGGAGAGCAATCCTCCCACTCGGAGGCTTAGCCACGACCCCATACTCGCCTAAGTTAAAAACACTCCCACTCGGAGGCTTAGCTGCGACCCCGTACTCGCCTATGTGAAAAACACTCCGAGTGGAGAACAATCCTCCCACTCGGAGGCTTAGCTGCGACCCTGTACTCGCCTAAGTTAAAAACACTCCGAGTGGAGAGCAATCCTCCCATTCGGAGGCTTAGCTGCGACCGCGTACTCGCCTAAGTTAAAAACACTCCGAGTGGAGAGCAATCGCCCCACTCGGAGGCTTAGTTGCTGTCGGATTATGGGTTCTGCAAACCCTTGAGAGGTTCGAACTATGGGGTGCGTGCGGAGATCTCAACCTACCCAGCCTGCCCACTCATGATTCTCCTAAGCCTAGCGCGTCGAGCTCGAAGGGACAAAGGGACACGACAGTTTATCCTGGTTCGGGCCACCTTGCGGTGTAATACCCTACTCCAGCGTTTTGGTGGATTGCCTCGGAGGGCTAAGGATGAACTAGTACAGTGGATGAACTGGCCTCGAGAGGTGAGGTGTTGTTGGGCTCGCGAGAGCTGAGGGGATCTGAACTCTTTCCCATTATGGTGGTGGCTAAGTCCTATTTATAGTGGCCTTGGTCCTCTTTCCAAATGTTGGCGGGAAGGGATCCTACAACGGCCGGATTTGAACGGGGACAAGCAGTACAACTTATCCTGACAAAAGTAGTATTCGCCTGCGAAAAGCTTCTGGTCATGATACTGCAGTGGGCTCGGTGATGACCTCCGTCCTGCCGTCCTGGCGGTCTTGGTCTTGTTGCACCAGAATAGAAACCTTTGGCTGATTCCTTGGGACTCTGTGCCTGTGTCTTGCCTCCCTTGCACCAAAGAGGAAACCTACGCTTTGTGCCCGCCTCGCGCCCGCCTGGCCTTGGTCGTCATGGCTCACGTCAGCTGAGCCTCATGAGGTAAACCTTGCATAGAACTCTCCGCCCCTCGGGAGCCAGCCTGAGGAGGCCGATCCCCTCGTGGGTCTTGGCATCATCCGCCTCGCAAGGCTTGGCCCCTCGCGAGGGTCTTGAGCTGTTGATGTTGAAGTTGGGTCGTACCAGGCCGTCGATGGAGCCACGTGGTGGGCCGCAAGGAGGCAGGGCTGGATACCCCCATATCCAGAACACCGATAGTAGCCCCCGGGCCCAAGGCGCGCTCGAACTTGGCTTCCAGGCAAATCCAAAGGGCAAGTGTGGAGCGCCGCGGGACCTAACTGCCTGTGGCCTTGATGACATGTGGCGATTGATGGGACGTGGGCGACTCTGCTTCCCCATGCTGCCTCAGCAACTGTTTTCATCTAGTAAAAGGGCTGCCATCTGCCGCGAGGCTTTCATTGCCTTCTCTTCGTCTTGCTCCAGACCCCCTTCCCCCAACGCCGAAAGAACTCACTAGATCTTCCGACTTTTCCTCCAATCTTGTTCTCCATTGCTGCTGAGAAGGCAAATGCTTTAGCCTCGGTTGCCGACCCCGCCTGGTACGAGCCGGTGCTACTTGCGCCCTCCGTGGCCGGGGAGAATCTCTAGACCGCGCTCCTCCTGACAGCGAGCGAAGACAACGAGTGGAAGGAGATGGCGCTCCGGGTCGCCACCGCCGTGCCGGAGCCCGCGAAAAGTACCTTCCACCCTTTCTTTCTGCACAACGTCTATTCGGGGCTGGTGCCCCCATTCTTCCGCTTCTTCTACGCCGTTCTTCACCATTATGGCCTCCTCCATGCGCTCCATATTCACCCCAACTCCATCCTCCTCCTGTCGATCTTCGCCTTCTACTGCGAGGTGTTTGTGGGGGTGATGCCCTCCGTTGCCATGCTCCATCACTTCTTCTTCCTCTGCATGGGCCGCGACCATCCCGCTACGTGCGTCGGCTTCATTGCAGCTCGGGGCAGTAATGCGTTCTCCCGTGCTGGGAAGAAGGTGGAGGATGCCTTGAAGAGGTGGGTTCTGATGGATGCCAAGTGCTCGCAGGACTTGTTGGAGCTGCCGACCGAGTTCCCCTACTCCGGGAAGGGCTGGCTTTCTGAGATCACCAACCCTTCCCTGAAGCCATTGGTGAGGAAGATGGAGGAGGACCTGAAGAGCGAGAAGTTGACGGGGGCCCTGTTCATCAAGGAGTTCCTGACACAGCGCCTAGCGCCGCTCCAAGATCGCTCCCGCCCCCTGTGGAAGCTTGGGGGTGCTGATGACAAGATCCACCTGCACCAGGATGCCCTTCCCGAGGAGGAGCCGAGCAAGGTGTTGCTTTAATTGATTGGGAAAGACCCAAGCGGTCCTCCAGAGGATTGGCTCCCGATGTACTGCCAAGTCGACAGGGAGGAGGTTGCTGCTGCTATGCCGGTCTTCGACGAGTTTGGGCTCGTGCGGGCGGGGCCGCCCCCACCGCCTACCTCCTTGGTGGATCTGTCCTATGGCGACCAATCCTCCGAAGCCACAAAGGATGAGGTTGTGGAGAAATCCTCTGCCCCGAGGCAGAGGGAGCTCCTCCGTGACTTTCCTGACGATGATGAGGACAATGCGCCTCCGGTGATGGAGCTGGCTTGCCCCTCCGGGGTCACCACGAGGTCCGGGGTGGCCTCCTCGAAGCAGCCCAAGCGGACAGCCGCTAGGAAGGGCAGGACTGCGCTGATCCCCCGGGCAGCGCTCCGCCGTCGCCAGCTGTGTCCCGGGTGGCGCTGACCGTGAGTTCTCCCGCTCCCAAGAGTGCGGCTCGGACTGCCCCGGCTTGGCCCCCATTGTTGAGCCTAAAGAGGAGCTACGTCTTCACCGACCAGTAAGTTTTCTCCTTGATCCTGTTGCTGATTCTTGATGCGATGCTTAGCGTGTTTGTCTGTCATTAGGCAGCAGTCATCGAAGAAGCAGAAGGACGACGCAGAAGTTGCTGTGGTCGAGCGTGCCGCAGGTCCGGCGAAGGAGAGCGCTGCAGCCCCTGCAGCTTTGGTGGTGATGTCGTCTCCCCAGGACATGGAGGCCTGTCCTCAGGAGGTGCTGGCGCCTTCAGCAGGGCTGACCCCTCCAGCACCCTCCTGGCTATGGCTACCGAGATCGCCCAGCCTCCGGAGCCCCCAGTCCTTTCTGCTCCAGCGACTCTTCCCGTCCTGGCGCCGAGGATGTCTTCTCTTATGCCCGACGCGCAGCTAGGCCATGGCGCTCCTGCTACCTCCGGGGCCCTGGAGGAGGCAAGGGCGGCGCTGAACCTCCTCCAGGGTGAACTTCAGGGCCTGGACCGACGTGCGGCATTGGGACGCCTGGGGCTAATTTCTGGATGGCTCCAGGCCGACGCATCCGTCCGAGCGGCCTGGGGCTGTGCAGAGGAAGCCCAGAAGGTGCTGGGGGTGGTTGCCACCGAGCGTGACCTGGCGCGGAAGGAGGCCACGGAAGCCGAGGATCGGTGTCGCACCATGGAGGCTAAACTGAAGGCCCTTCAGGATCAGTAGGCCACCCGGGCCAGCCAGCTCCAAGAGCGTGAGGAGAAGCTAAAGGCCCAGGAGGCAGCTGTTGCCGATCGCAACGCTGAGCTAGAGAAGGCAGCCCTGGAGCAGGCGGCGGAGCGCAACCACCTGTTGAAGCTGAAGGAGGAGGCGGAGGCGGCCCAGGCAGCCCTTGCCGAGGCTAGGAAGGCAACCACCATGGAGCATAGCGCCCTTGCTTCCCTCGGGGCGAGGTTCCACAAGGCTCAGTGGTTGCTCTTCGAGGACGATCCCTTGAAGAATGCTACAGTGACGACCCCGAGGGAGAGCCCTGCCGCCCGTCTCCCTGAGGTCTTGGCAGTGCTCGAGGATGTTGTCGACGAGTTTGGCTCTTCGGTGGAAGGTGAGGTGCGCTTGCTTTCTTCTTCGGCCCTTACATGCGTCTTCAACCATCTCTATCTCCGGGACGCCGGCTTTGACTTCTCCTCCTTCCTCACTCCCATGGACTCCGACTCCGAGGGCACTACTTCTGCCACCGTGAAGAGCTCTGTGGACGCCATGCTGAGCAAGTTCCTGGTCATTGGTCCTCTAATAGGGACCAAGGGGACGGGCAACGCACCTGGCGACAAGGCTCAGCTGGCGGGTGATGGCGGCACCCAGGTCTGAAGAGGTGGCTTGGTGGCACTGCTCCTTCCTATTCGTCCTGTATCATGTAGCATGCCTCAGGGAGGCGTTTTAAAGCTGTTTGCTTGGAACAATATGTTTTGTAATAATTAGATTATGATCCTTCGATTTTTTCGGTTTGCTTTATTGTTCTGCATTGGCAGAGCCCGACCCCGCGCATACCTCAGCTGCCGTTCGGTCGTCCGGATCACCAGGGCGAGCCCAAGGCGTGAGGGGCTATGTGACCAATTAGCCTCCTGAGACGAGATGCTCAGGAGTCCTCCTTGATGTGCGAACAGCTTAGGAAAAAGTGTGAAGGCAAGCCTTGATGTTCTGCGTCGGCAGGGCCCAGCCCTGCGCATACCTTAGCCGCCGTTGGGTCATTCGGATCACCAGGACGAGACCAAGGGGTGAGGGGCTACGTGGCCACTTAGGCTCCAGAGACTTGATGCTCAGGAGTCCCCCCTTGACGTACGAATGACTTGAAAAGGAAGGGCGAAAGTCCGGCCTTGGCGTTCTGTGTCGGCAGGGCCCGGCCCCGTGCATGCCTCAGCCGTCGTTGGGTCGTCCGGATCACCAGGATGAGACCAATTGGTGAGGGGCTACATGGCCAGTTAGGCTCCTGATACGTGATGCTGAGGAGTCCCCCTTGATGTACGAACCGACCATCATACCTTTCCTTGCCGAGCTTTCGCTCGGGAGGGGCGCGTGAAGACCAGGCCCGTGGGGCCTGGTAAGGTGGGGTACGCCAGGCGTGACCTGGGCGTAGCCCCTGTGCCCAGCCCCCTCATGCTGCCCTCCCGAGGGAGAGCAGCGCAGTGAGGCTGGTAACTGAGCCCGGAAGCTCCTTGAGCTTAACACGGCCGCGAGGCTACCCCCAGTTGTTTATCACCAGCGCGGAGCATAGCGCTTCCGCTCTTGCACGGGCATAGCCGCTCCTCGGTAGTGTCGACGGCCAGTGCGGAGCATGGTGCTTCCACTAGTGTGTGGGAGGGGGCTCCCTCTAAGGAGAGCCCCCGGGGCGTGTACAACCCCGCCCTGACACGTGGCTTGCACGACAGGGCTGGAGGAGGTGTATATGGGTACCCGTGAGCCAGCACGGGACTTACAAGGCCCTACCTCAAGGCGGGTTGCGCCTGGTCTTGATTGGGAACACTTGTATCAGTCCTGTGAGATGGTTAGGCAGCCTACGCCGAATGAGTGTCCTGAGGCTATTGCATGAGAAGGACAGACACCAGCGACCCTAGGAGGTGACGTGAACGGGACCGGCCCGCCAGACAGAGCTCGGCCACTAGGTTTATTGATGCTGCAGGGACAGACCCGAGCACAGACGCCGTGCCCAGTCTTCTCATGCATAGATCCTGAAGAAAAACAGCCGGCGCACAGTTCCCGTGGCCATAGGGGCACCAGGTCGCGCGCCCTCACTTATCCACCTGCGATTAGCTCACGCGAGAACAAGGCACCAAGGGCCATGGGAGGTGACGTACACAAGGACTGGCCCGCGAGCCAGAGATCAGCCTATTGGGTTTAGCGACGCTGCAGGGACGGACCCGAGCATAGACGCCGTGCCAGTACTTAATCATGAGGCGGTCGCGGGAGGGCTCGCGAGGGTGCGAGACGTTCTTGATGACGAAGCACCGGTCAGGCAATTGATTATTTTAAGGTAGCTTGCGAAGGAAGGTAAACTAGCTTTGATAGATGTGAAAGGGATACATGCCGCACGGACGGGCCCATGCGGCCTGGGATGATGCTACCAGTGGGGCGCCCCCAAACTGAACGAACTAGAGAGATATCACCTGATACCGTCGATGAAGAGGTGTCCGGGTAGCCAAAAAATGCGCGCTGCTAGAGTCGTTACTCACGAGCCGCCCTAGCCCTGAGCCTTGGGAGGCTCATAGGACCCGGGAGGCTCCTGGAGGTACTCCTCCATCTCCGCCAGCGTCGCCTGATTCCCGGCCTTGCGAGCTGCCAGGGCATCCCTCATGTAGCGCTGGAATGCCACAGCCGTGCCAGGCAGGCTGAAAGGCATGTAGACGTAGCTGTGGGGTGGACCCTCGCATCGGCCGACACGAGACGACCAGAAGAGCTGCCGAGACACGGCCCTGTTGAGCCCAGGGATGTCAATGCAGACATGGAACTCCTTACCCTCGCCAGGGTAGTGAGCCGCGCCTCGTGGCAGGCGACGATCGCCTTGCAGAATCCTTGCCTCTTGAACCTCCTCGATTGCCTTGCTGATGAACTCCTGAACGCCTCCCACCTGATGCCTTCTCCTGGGAAGCGTGCTCTGAAGAGCGCCTCCATATGGTGCCCGAGTGCCTCCCTTGTGACCCTGGCTAGGTCTGAGGCCCTCCAGAGGAGAGCCCCCGAGCCCAGCCTGAGAGGGGCGCCTGGCACACCTTCCTATGCGATAGGTGAAGGCGCCACGTCCGGGGACACGAGGCTGAGCATGACGTGCTCAGGCGAAGCTTCCTCGTGAGATCCATGACCCAGCTGCAGCTTCTTCGTCTTGGGGGCAACCTCAGGTGGGAGGGCACCACCCTCGTCTTCGGGGTTCTCAACTACGGCGGCCTGGAAAGCACGCTCGAGGGAGCACACCGCGTCCTTCTCCTAACATGCGATTGTGATGATGCCGCTGCTTCCCAGCATCTTGAGGACGTTGTAGCCATGGTGCGTTGCCGCCATGAACTTGGCCAGTGCTGGGTACCCTAGGATGGTGTTGTAAGGCAGACGGATGTCAGCGATGTCGAAGTCGATGAGTTCGGTGCAGTAGTTGTTGCGCTCGCCGAAGGTGACAGGGAGGTGGACCTGCCCTATCAGATGTCTAGAACCGTCAGTTACTCCTGAAAATGGCTTGGTTGGGTGAAGCTGGTAGTATGGCACTTGGAGCCTATCGAACGTCTGAACAGATAGGACATTGAGCTCCGCTCCGCCATCGATGAGAGTCTTGGTGACGACCACGTTGCTGATGACGGAGAGCAGAGCATGGGGAGCGTGCCAGCAGTGGCCGCACACTTGAGCTGGTCTGAGAAGCTGAAGGTGATGGCGCACTTGGACCACCTGAGAGGGCAAGTTGCTTCGGGCTTGGGGAGCACTGCATTCACCTCGCGCGCGAACTGCTTGAAGATGCGGTGGGAAGCTAGGGCCTGTGAGCCGCCCAAGATGCGAGCGATGGCTCGAGGCTCCTGGAAGCCCCTAGCCCCCTCATCCTGGTGGTGATCTTCGTTCCTTCTTGGCGGTGGAGGCAGTGGAGGCAGACCGGCAATGACCTGAGGACGCTCCTCACAAGGCTCCTCCCTCCAGGCGCCATCGCGAGGTTGGCCCTGCCAGCGGTCCTCTCGAGGCTGGTCGCGCCACTCCCGACGGTGGTCTCCTCCGTCCCACTGTCCTCCGCCTTGGCCACCTCCACGACTATAGCCTCGATCATTGCGCTCGGGGTGTCGACCGAGGCACCCGTCGCGGAGTGCCCTAAGCTCCTGGCAGTCGTTGGTGTTGTGGCTATGAATGTTGTGGAAGACGCAGAATGGCCGGTTTCTCTTGGATGACTCGGGATGGTTGCAGCCATGCTTCGTCTCCGGCTCGGCCGCAAGCACTGCCGGCCCCTTGCGCTTCACGTCCTTGGCCTTGGCCTACTTGTCTTCTGGGTTAGCGTCGGGGAGCTCGAGGAGGGAGAGGCGTCCCTCCTCAGCCCTGGTGCACTTGTTCGCCATGTTGAACATTTCCAGGGCCGTGCTGAGATCCTCATGGATGGCGAGCTCCTCCTTCGTCTTGACGTCGTGGACGCCATCAGTGAAGGCTGAGATGAAGGCCTCGTCCGACACTTTAGGGAACTTGAGGCGAATGTTGTTGAAGCGCTGAATATACTTCTGCAGAGTCTCTCCTGGCAGTTGCTTGATGCGCGCAGGTCACCCACGGCCAGCGGACGGTCGCGAGTGACCTGGAAGTTGGCGATGAAGCGGCTGGGCATCTCCTCCCAGGGAGAGACCGACCCTTCGGGCAGGTTCAGGAGCCAAGAACGCGCGCCATCCTTGAGGCCCATTGGGAACCAGTTTGCCATGATCTTCTCGTCGCCACTGGCCACCTCGACGCTCAGCTTGTAGAGCTACAGGAACTCGGCGGGGTCGGCGGTGCCGTCGTAGCATGGAGGCAGGTCGGGCTTGAACTTGCTTGGGCAGACGATGTTGTAGAGCTCTGGAGTGAATGCGCGGCACCCTGCTGTGCCCACTGGAGCCCGTCGAGGGGGCGGAACCTGGTCCTGGTGCACGCGCACCGCCACCTCCTATGGTGGTACGCGGGCCTAGTGAGGGGGCGCTGGAAGGACACGCACTTCTCCTTGAGGTTGTTGCACCACCTGGGAGCTCACATCCTCCCGAGCAGGCGTCGGGCGCGGCGGGTCGCGCCGCGGCGCCACACGCCTTGGCTCGACGATGGCACCTTGGGCCGGAGGTGGTGGAGGAGCCCGGTGAGCCATGTCGCCCGCTGCAGGTGGCTGCTGAGGCAGGGAGTGGGCAGGCGTGATGGAGCCCCCGACCGCGTTAATAAGCTCAGTGATCCGGTCGAGCCACTCCTCATAGAAGTCTTCGACCGGGCGGTAGCGAAGGACCTCCCACACCATGAGCAGAGCGGCCTATGCGTTCACCGGGCCATGACGCGCGTGGGAGGACAAAGCTACTGGAGTAAGTGACGGAGTAGCGGTGTGCCCGTCGCGGTGCACTGACGGGTGCAATGAAGAAGCTTGCTGCTCATGGCTGGTAGGGCCCGTGGCAGCATTGGCCACCGGAGACGGAGCACGACGAGCGCAGCCATCGCCCGCCGGAGTCGTCTGGGCGACGCGAGCAACGACTGCGGCCTGGCGCTCGGCGTGAGCTAGGCGTGCGTCGTCCATGGAGGTGTCAGAGTGGCGGTGGATTGATCGACGGAAGAGAGGATCCCATGCACCCCTACTTGTCGCGCCAAATGTTGGATTACGGGTTCCGCAAACCCTTGAGAGGTTCGAACTCTGGGGTGTGTGCGGAGATCTCAACCTACCTAGCCTCCCCACTCACGATTCTCCTAAGCCTAGCGCGTCGATCTCGAAAGGACAAAGGGACACATCAGTTTATCCTGGTTCGGTCCACCTTGCGCTGTAATACAATACTCCAGCGTTTTGGTGGATTGCCTTGGAAGGCTGAGTATGAACTAGTACAGTGGATGAACTGGCCTCGAGAGTTGAGGTGTTCTTGGGCTCGCAAGAGCTGAGGGGATCTGAACTCTCTCCCATTATGGTGGTGGCTAAGTCCTATTTATAGTGGCCTTGGTCCTCTTCCCAAATGTTGGCGGGAAGGGATCCCACAACGGCCGGATTTGAATAGAGACAAGCAGTACAGCTTATCCTGACAAAAGTAATCTTTGCCTACGAAAAGCTTCTGGTCGTGACGCTGCAGTGGGCTCAGTGATGACCTCCGTACTGCCGTCCTGGCGGTCTTGGTCTTGTTGCACCAGAATGGAAACCTTTGGATGATTCCTCGGGACTCCGCACCTATGGTTTGCCTCCCTTGCACCAAAGAGGAAACCTGTGCTCTGCACCCGCCTGGCGCCCGCCTAGCCTTGGTCGTCATGGCTCACGTCAGCTGAGCCTCGTGAGGTAAACCTTGCATAGAACTCTCTGCCCCACGGGAGCTAGCCCGAGGAGGCCGATCCCCTCGGGGGTCTTGGCGTCATCCGCCTCGCGAGGCTTGGCCCCTCGTGAGGGTCTTGAGCTGTTGATGTTGAAGTTGGGTCGTACCAGGCCGTCAATGGAGCCACGTGGTGGGCCACAGGCAGGCAGGGCTGGATACCCCCATATCCAAAACGCCAACAGCTACGACCCCGTACTTGCCTAAGTTAAAAACACTCCGAGTGGAGAGCAATCCTCCCACTCGGGGGCTTAGCTGCGACCCCGTACACGCCTAAGTTGAAAACACTCCGAGTGGAGAGCAATCCTCCCACTCGGGGGCTTAGCTGCCACCCCGTACTCGCCTAAGTTAAAAACACTCTGAGTGGAGAGCAATCTGTTGGCGTTCTGGATATGGGGGTCCCCAGACTTGCCTGCCTACGGCCCGTGGCATGGCTCCACCAGCGGCCCAGCGCGGCCCGTCTTCATCAACCAAGCATTCAGGACCCTCGCGAGGGGCCAAGCCTCGCGGGGTGGACGACACAAGGCCTCCTGAGGAGCGGCCTCATCAGGCAGGCTCACGAGGGAGGCGGGGGGATCAAGGCAAGGGGTACCACGCGAGGTTCCCGAGACACAAGCCATGACGACCAAGGCCAGGCGGGCGCCAGCGCGTGCAGTGTACTCGTTTCCCCTTTGGTGCTAAGGGGGCAAGCGCAGGCACGGAGTACCAAGGCATCAGGCAAAGGTTTCCATATCGGTGCAATAAGACCAGGACTAGCAGGACAGCAAGACAGTGGTCATTGTGGAGCCCAAGACAGCATCGTCACCAGAGCCTTTGGCAGGCGAAGACCACCTTTAGTCAGGATAACCTATACTGGTTGTCCCCTTTCAAATCTCGTTGTTGTGGAATCCCTTCCCGCTCAATATTTGGGGAGAGGACCAGGGCATCTATAAATAGAACTAGCCACCACAGTAGAGGGGGATCCGAACCCAGTTCATCTACACACCACCAAGCGCAAGAACACCTCGCCTCAGGAGGCTGTTCTTCCCCTATACTATTCATCATCAGCCCAAGAGGCAATCCACCACACCACACACTAGAGTAGGGTATTACACCACCATGGTGGCCTGAACCAGTATAAACCTCGTGTCTCTTGCTGTGATTTCGTTTAGTTAAGCCTATGGATCGTGATGAGGTAGATAGAGTGATATTCGATCGGGGGAAATCTTCGTGCGCACCCAAGTGTTCTAACCTTAAGGGTTTTTCCGGAACCCGATATCCGACAAGAACCACCAACCGAGCACAAGAACACCTCGCCTCAGGAGGTTGTTCTTCGCCTTGTACTGTTCATCATCAGACCAAGAGGAAGTCCACCACCACGACACTGTAGTAGGGTATTACACCACAATGGTGGCCTAAACTAGTATAAACCTTGTGTCTCTCATGCTGTGATTTCGTTTAGTTAAGCTTAGGGATCGCGGCGAGGCTAAGAGCGAGATTCGATAGGGGGAAATCTTCGTGCGCAACCCAGTGTTCGAACCTTAATGGTTTTGCCGGAACTCGATATCCGACATTTGGCGCGCTAGGTAGGGGTGCGTCGGAGTTCTTCCTTCCGTCGATCCGCGTCCCTTCGCTTCGTCGCATCCATGTCCGACAGTCGTCGAGCTCGCGCCGAGCGCCGGGCCGCTCTCGCCGCTCAGGTCGCCCAAATGGCCCCTGTCGATGGCCCCCCTCGCCGTTCTCTGTCGCCTGCCGCCAACGCTGCCACCAGCCCCGCGGGGCACGGGCACCAAGCGTCCTCGCTGCACCCCTTGGTGCGGCGGGACGGCCGCACCGCCACTCCATCGATGGCTCCAGCCAGATCATCGTCCCACGCTCGACGCGCACCCACGGACGTGTAGGCCGCGCTGCTCACAACACGCGAGCTCTTGCGTTACCACCCCATCGACGACCTCTACGAGGATTGGTTTGCCCGCATCACCGAGCTTGTCACTGCCGTAGGGGGCTATCCCACGCGGTCCCTCTCACTGCCTCACCCGCCGCCAAGTACGGGCGGCGTGGCTCAAGGAGTGCCTCCACCACTTCAGCCCCAAGATGGCGCCCTGGCTCCAAGGCATGCAGCTCCTGGATGTGACCCACCGTGCCCGGCACCTGCGCGAGAAGAAAGAAGCTATCAAGAAATCCCTCGGCCCTGAGAAGGCGCCCCCGTTGAGGGAGTCCTGGATAAGGGGGTATCCGGACAGCCGGACTATATACTTTGGCTGGACTGTTGGACTATGAAGATGCAAGATTGAAGACTTCGTCCCGTGTCCGGATGGGACTCTCCTTTGCGTGGAAGGCAAGCTTGGTGATTCGGATGTTAGATCTCCTTCTCTGTAACTGACTCTGTGTGACCCTAGCCACCTCCGGCGTCTATATAAACCAGAGGGTTTAGTTCGTAGGACAACAACAATCATACCATAGGATAGCTTCTAGGGTTTAGCCTCTACAATCTCGTGGTAGATCAACTCTTGTAACACTCATATCATCAAGATCAATCAAGCAGGAAGTAGGGTATTACCTCCATCGAGAGGGCCCGAACCTCGGTAAACATCGTGTCCCCAGTCTCCTGTTACCATTAGCCTTAGACGCACAGTTCGGGACCCCCTACCCGAGATCCGCCAGTTTTGACACCGACATTGGTGCTTTCATTGAGAGTTCCTCTGTGTCGTTGCTATAAGGCTCGATGGCTCCCTCAACCTTCGACAACGCAGTCCTGGGCGAGAATTTTCTCCCCGGACAGATCTTCGTGTTCGGCGGATTCGCACCACGGGCCAACTCGCTTGGACATCTGGAGCAGATCAATAGCTACGCCCCTGGGCATCAGGTCAGGTTCGGCAACTTGAATTACACGGCTGATATCCATGGAGACTTGATCTTCGACGGATTCGGGCCCATATCAGGAGCGCCGAACAGTCACGACGAGCACGACTTGAATCTGTTGTCAGATAGTATTCGGGATATCGCCCCTGCAGCTGCTCTGGACCTAAATCCGGGGCAGATCGCATCGTCCGAGGACGGGTGGATGGACCCCGCCCCGAAGGCCGCATGCTCTTCGGCAGTAGAGCCGAACACAGACTCCACTGTTAAGGGAATCTGTGTCACCGATCCCCCGGACCTGTGTCCGGATGTGGGTTCCGAACCGCGCGCGCCTGGGCCCATCGAGTCCGATTGGGCTCCAGTAATGGAGTTCACTGCCGCGGATATCTTCCAGCGCTCCCCCTTTGGTGATGTGCTAAATTCATTAAAGTCTCTCTCTCTGTCATGAGATTCCTGGCTGAACTATGTCCGGCTTGAGTGGGAAGCAGGCGATGAAGAAATTCGTTACCCACCGACGTGCTTGACTTTGAGTCCGAAGACATCGATGGTATAGACGATGATGCGGGAGAAGAATAGGAACCACCGCCCAAAGGGCGCTGGACAGCCACCTCTTCGTACGATATTTATATGGTGGACACCCCCAAAGAAAACAATGGCGATGAGGCAACATAAGATAACCCCTTAGCGAAGAAACCAAAGCATGGGCGTCACCGGTGCCGCTCTAAGCCCCGCCATAGCATTACCGACACAAGATAAGAAAACAACCCAGATGGTGCCGAAGAGGAATACAATCCTGATCAGCCTACCTTTGAACAGGCCGAACAGGCAGACGCGCAGGTCAGCCTCGAGGAACAAGCGATGGACGGATACGTGGAGGATGACAACTATACGCCTCCCTCCGAAGACGAGGTGAGCCTCGGCGACCTGCAGTGGCCGAGGATCCAATAGAGCGTACCCGAAGATCCAATAGAGCAGGAGCACTTTAAGCGTCGGCTCATAGCCACTGCAAGAAGCCTGAAAAAGAAGCATCAGCAGCTCCAAGCTGATTAAGATATGCTCGCAAACAGATGGACCGAGGTCCTGGCGGCCGAGGAATACGGACTCGGCCCCCCCCACCAAGGGTTACCCAAAGCACAAGTTGCTACCTCAGCTAGAGGAGGAGGCCGTAGAGCCTACACTACCAGCACAAGACGAGGCTGACCGGCCACCTCGTGGCCGGGATAAAATGGTGTATCAGACCGAATACCAGCCCGCACCCCCACGCTAGTTCACTATGGCCCGGGGCAATACGCAGGACCTGCGAGACATATTGGAAAACAACGCAGGACAACCAAGATCGATCTACGGATCACGGGGGCGCGCCACAACACATGACGATGACCATCATGCCGGATACACTAATAATAAGTCTGGCCGGGCCGAACATAACCGACCAGACTTAGTCGGACTGCGTCGTGACATAGCCCGGCACAGAGGCGCTGCACACCCCCTCTGCTTCACTGATGAAGTAATGGATCATGAATTCCCAGAAGGGTTTAAACCCGTCAACATCGAATCATACGATGGCACAACAGACCCCGCGGTATGGATCGAAGATTTCCTTCTCCACATTCACATGGCGTGCGGTGATGATCCACATGCCATCAAGTATCTCCCTCTTAAGCTTAAAGGGCCAGCCAGACATTGGCTAAATAGCCTGCCAACGAACTCCATCGGCAGTTGGGAAAATCTTGAGGACGCATTCCTCGACAACTTCCAAGGCACTTATGTGCGACCACCGGATGCTGATGACTTAAGTCATATTACCCAACAGTCCGGAGAGTCAGCCAGGAAATTCTGGACTCGGTTCCTAACTAAAAAGAACCAAATTGTCGACTGTCCGGACGCCGAGGCCCTGGCGGCCTTTAAGCATAATATCCGCGACGAGTGGCTCGCCCGACACCTCGGCCAAGAAAAACCGAAGTCCATGGCGGCCCTCACGACACTCATGACCCTCTTTTGCGCGGGCGAGGACAGCTGGCTGGCTCGCAGTAGCACCACGCCAAGAAACTCCGGCACTTCAGATGTCCGCGACAGTAACGGAAAGCCACAGCGCAATCGACATAAGCATCGGAATAATGGTGACAACGCCGAAGATACGGCAGTCAATGCCGGATTCAGCAACTCAAAATCCGGTCAGCGGAAAAAGCCGTTCAAAAGAAACAATCTGGGATCGTCCAGTCTGGACCGCATACTCAACCGCTTGTGCCAGATTCATGGCACCCCTGACAAACCAGCCAATCACACTAACAGAGATTGCTGGGTGTTCAAACATGCTAGCAAGTTGAATACCGAAAACAAGGACAAGGGGCTGCATAGCGATGATGACGAGGAGCCCCGGCGTCCGAACACTGGGGGACAGAAGAAATCCCCCCTAGGTGAAAACGGTAAACATGATCTATGCCACCCACATTCCCAAACGGGAATGAAAGCGTGCACTTAGAGACGTCTATGCGATGGAGCCAGTCGCCCCAAAGTTCAACCCATGGTCATCCTGTCCGATCACCTTCGATTGTAGGGACCATCCTACCAGCATCCGACACGGCCACTCAGCCGCATTGGTCCTTGACCCAATCATCGACGGATTCCATCTCACGCGAGTCCTTATGGACGGTGGCAGTAGCCTGAACCTACTTTATCAGGACACAGTGTGCAAAATGGGCATCGATCCCTCACGGACTAAACCCACCAAAACCACCTTTAAAGGTGTAATTCCAGGGGTAGAGGCTCGTTGTACGGGCTCAATAACACTGGAAGTGGTCTTCAGATCTCCGGATCACTTCTAAAGCGAGGAATTAATCTTCAATATCGTCCGTTTCCGTAGTGGCTATCATGCACTACTTGGACGAACCGCGTTCGCTTGATTCAATGCGGCACCGCACTATGCATACCTTAAGCTCAAGATGCCAAGACCTCGCGGGGTTATAATAGTCAATGGAAACACAGACCGCTCCCTCCGTATGGAAGAGCACACTGCGGCCCTTGCGGTAGAAGTACAAAGCAGCCTTCTTTGACAGATAGTCCATTCGGCAATGACAACCCCGAACACCGTTAAGTGAGTCCGGAGCACCCCGCAACAGGATGGTCAGGCACGCCAAGAGCTTGATTAGCAATCCAGCCTCCGCCCCAGCCCTATTCAGGCGACATTTGTGCCATGCGTACACAACTACGCACTCAAAATACCATGGGCATAGGTGGAGGCGAGTCGACGATGCAGCCCACAGTACGGTTCAGCCGCCACGAGGCCCGCATACCCTTCTTTCTTTCTTTCTTTCTTTCTTTCAGGACCCTACTTTCGGGCAGCCCCTTTAGAGAAGTGGACCATCGGACTCATCACAGGAGGGAACACCAAGGAGGCAAGAGACTTTGCACACAAGGGAATACCCAGGTGGTCTCTGTTAATGATCGTTATACCTGTTTTACATACCCGCTTGCAGCCTGCCCTTGGACAGGACATGTCAAATAGTCCTATTTGTTTCTGCTTAAACACATTAACTGTACACATACGCCTTGTCGGATTATACAAATAACAACGGGAAATAGTATACAACGTAAACTTCTTATTACTATCTTCATATTTTCCCTTGAATATTTATTTAACTAGTAGAACGCCCGTGCGTTGCTACGGGCTTTTAATTTATTTATTTTGGATTACACCTAGTTAAATGGCCATGCGTTGCTACGGGCAACAAAACCTCTTACCGAAACTAAACCTTGGCATGAGATACTTGTCACAGTATGTTTTGTGTGTACATGTACAATTCATACATATATCTATGCATCATTGGTGTATTCACCTTTTTGACCTCATCTCCAGTGAGCATCCCTTCATCGTTCTTGTCGCGCCTGCTAATGTCACACTCCCAAAGGATTTTTTCCCCAGTAGGTTCAATTGATTTAATCCAAAACGGAGATGCGAACATAACTTAGCCCAACAATGTGGAGTCAAAGACTTTCCCCAAAAAAGCTACAAGTAAGATCTGGCCAATCGTCTCCATCAAGAACTCCTTGAGCCGATACTTGTTATTGCCTTCCTCCGGCATTATGTTCCTCTTCCTCGACATGTACCGAGTTCTCCATGCCTTGGATTAAAAGACATGTCCATTAGTCCACATGCCATGAGTCGTTTAGTCTATCAATGGAAGTATTGCTTCTTTTGGTCTAACAAGGTATGGGCATTAATTATTAAGATCCAGATTAGCAGCTAGGAATAGGGGTGCTCATAATGCACTTGATTTTGGGTCGGTACCTTGCCAACTCTTTGGCAAATAGGAACATATCATGGTATATGAAAAGACAGTCGCAAGGAATATGTGTCCTTTATATGGGAATAAAGAGGTATTCTGCACTGTCCAGTAGTCTCGTCCTTCAATTTTTTTTTGAACATCAGTACAAACACAAGCGCTCATATACACGCGCACACACTTACCCCTATGAACGCACACACGCACACCCTACCCCTATGAGCACCTCCGAAAGACTGAGCCGGTATATCATTTTCAAATTTACGAAGTCCGTAGGCACCTCGTCGTCGACGGGAACGTCTCCTCCTACTGAATGCGCATAACCGGAAATCATGAAATAAATCCAGGAATAAATGCGAGCACCAGGATTTGAACCCTGATGGGCTGGAGATACCACAGTACCTCTAACCATCCACCCACAGGTTGGTTCGTAGTCTCATCCTTGAATTGTTTTGCTATAATTACTCAAGTTTTGTGCTCCTGAGGTAACATAGAACCGGCAAATCCAAAAGGAAGTGTGTGTGTCATGTCTCATGTGTATGTTTCTGGGTGGATGTCTGTCTGCGATAAACTTTACATTAAGACAAAAAATAGCTTTGAATATCACTATAATTATATATAACAGTGGTAGTCTCGTCCACTGTCCACTTCTCCAATGTTCAGATTCAAGTTCCATAATTTGTATAGATATCTTGCCATCTGGGAAAATTTTCTCATCTACCCACCCTTACTACTTGTGACCGATTATATGATCAGATAACCCTGTTATGTTAAAAAAAACAGATACTTCACAGTCTAGACTAATTAGAAATTGAAATGTACTGAATGTGTGATATATTGAACGTTTAATGAGATTATGATGTTGTTGCAAGGCACACAAAATGAATAGTTGCTTGTTGTATACAACAAAAGTGGCACCATATAAAACCAGATGGGTGTTGATCATCATGCTGGGCCATACAAAGGAGGTTTGCTTACTCGAGGAAATATCACATGTCCAAATTGCCTTGGTTCCCTAGATGTATAAACTGTCACCCTACAAACAAACATGATCTATCAGAGTAGACCACAAGATGCAATAATAACAAGATTGAACACGCGAGCACAACGGGAGAAAAAACAATGGTGAAACCATATGAAGGTCATTATGCAGTTGGCTTAAGTTACACCATTAAGCAAATAACTACCCACACCAGTAGAAGCTCCAAAACCTATAGAACCATATCATGTAATATTCCACTGAAAACAAGCATGACACACATGCTAAATGCTCGTAAACATTACTACGGAACTTTCCCCAAAATAACTTTGCTGGTCAACCATGAATCCACTTAACTTCTTGTTTTCTCAACAATATCTCTATATTTTTAATTCTTGTAAACCGAACACAACAAAATATACCACTATGATTATCTACAAGAAATTACCTAATTTCATGTTGGAACTATAATTTAGTTCTAACATCCTCATTGCTTAAATCTGAAAACATATTTCAGTCATTACTAACTAAATGTTAGGCGTAAACTTGTTTTGGCTGAAAATCTTACACTCTGGATGGCAATAATGCAAAAAAAGAAACCATTGGTCTTTTTGTATCAACTCAAAAATATGCATGGTTCTGTACCAGTTTGACAACCGGCTATTCATTTTCTATGAATTGGCGACAAACCGGCTTTTCCGTTCCTAATTGCACATCTAAAGGAGAGAAACAAACAAACCAGTCTAGAGCCGACGGGGGTCATGCGGCACGATGGCACGATCTCTCACCTACGGCGGCCGTACAATGCTGACTCCGTGTCCTCGCAGGACATGTGGAGCTGCTCCATCATGCCGTGTAGCCAGTTGTGGCGATGAACTAAATGAGCTATATTGTTCAGGCCGAGAGGCACAACGGCGTGTCATCCTTGCTAAGACACTTCACTGGTTTTAGAAGTCTTTCACTGACATTAAATGTTGTGAATTTCCTTTGCCCATTAAGGGAGTCCTGGACTAGGGGGTGTCCGGATAGCCGGACTATCATCATCGGCCGGACTCCAAGACTATGAAGATACAAGATTAAAGACTTCGTCCCGTGTCCGGATGGGACTTTCCTTGGCGTGGAAGGCAAGCTTGGCGATACGGATTTGTAGATCTCCTACCTTTGTAACCGACTCTGCGTAACCCTAGGCCTCTCCGGTGTCTATATAAACCGGATGGCTTTAGTACGTAGGATGAACAACAATCATACCATAGGCTAGCTTCTAGGGTTTAGCCTCCTTGATCTCGTGGTAGATCTACTCTTGTAATACCCACATCATCAATATCAATCAAGCAGGACGTAGGGTTTTACCTCCATAAATAGGGCCCGAACCTGGGTAAAACATCATGTCCCTTGTCTCCTATTACCATCCGCCTAGACGCACAGTTCGGGACCCCCTACCCGAGATCCGCCGGTTTTGACACCGACATTGGTGCTTTCATTGAGAGTTCCTCTCTGTCGTCACCGATAGGCTCGATGGCTTCTTCGATCATCAACAACAACGCAGTCTAGGGTGAGACCTTCCTCCCCGGACAGATCTTCTATTCGGCGGCTTTGCACTGCGGGCCAATTCGCTTGGCCATCTGGAGCAGATCGAAAGCTACGCCCCTGGCCGTCAGGTCAGATTTGGAAGTTTGAACTTCACGGCTGACATCCGCGGGGACTTGATCTTCGATGGATTCGAGCCACAGCCGAGCGCTCCGCACTGTCACGACGGGCAGGACTTAGCTCTGCAGCCGGACAGTAACCTGGAGGCCGCACACGAGTCCGCTCCGATCTTCAATTCGGAGCCGGCTGCGCAGATTGAGGACGGGTGGCTAGACACCGCCTCGGGGGCTGCAACCTCTACGGCGATAGAGCCAAACACTAACCTAGTCCCTTATGAAGCTCGTGACTCCGAGGTGCCGGATTCCTTGCCGGACTCCGAACCTCCCCTGCCCCAAACAATCGAATCGGATTGGGCGCCGATCATGGAGTTCACCGCTGCGGACATCTTTCAACACTCACCTTTCAGCGACGTCTTGAGTTTGCTAAAGTATCTCTCGTTATCAGGAGAGCCCTAGGCGGACTGCGGCCAGGACGGTTGGGATACGGACGACGAAGAAATTCAAATCCGACCCACCATACACTTGGTAGGCACTGTCGACGATCTAACCGACATGCCAGACTTCGACTCCGAAGACATCGACGGTATGGACGACGATGTCGGAGACGACCAAGAACCAGCGCCTACTGGACACTAGAAAGCCACCTCATCATATGACATATACATGGTGGATACACCAAAAGGAAGCGACTACGAGGAACAACGGGACGTGGCGAAGGACAACTCCCCCAACAAACAACCAAAACGGCGACGCAAGCGCCGCCTGAAGTCCTGCCTCGATAACAACGGTACCCATACTGACCCAGCCTTAAAGCAGGGTGCAGCAGTGGACAATGAACATGCCACCAAGCAACCATCCGAACAGGATGGATTGGGCAAGCAACCCATCCCCAGCGAAAAAGGCGATCTCACGCCCAACAAACTGCCGGAGCATAAGAACCTTCATAAAAGGCTCGTCGCCACTGCAAGAAGTCTGAAGAAGCAAAAGCGGAAGCTCAAAACAGCGGAGGACACACTCAGAATGAGATGGAGCAAAGTACTCAATACCGCAGATAAATACGGCAATAGTCAACAGGCGAAGAGCTACCCGAAGCGCAAGTTGTTGCCCGAATTTGACGAGGAGGCCGTAGAGCCCCCACAGTCAAAAAACCAAAACGCCGCCTGGCCGGATAGACGACCAGATGACTGAAGGAAATATGCCCTAGAGGCAATAATAAAGTTATTATTTATTTCCTCATATCATGATAAATGTTTATTATTCATGCTAGAATTGTATTAACCGGAAACATGATACATGTGTGAATACATAGACAAACATATAGTCACTAGTATGCCTCTACTAGACTAGCTCGTTAATCAAAGATGGTTATGTTTCCTAACCATAGACATGTGTTGTCATTTGATTAATGGGATCACACCATTAGGAGAATGATGTGATTGACATGACCCATTCTGTTAGCCTAGCACTTGATCGTTTAGTATATTGCTATTGCTTTCTTCATGACTTATACATGTTCCTGTAACTATGAGAATTATGCAACTCCCGTTTACCGGAGGAACACTTTGGGTACTACCAAACGTCACAACGTAACTGGGTGATTATAAAGGAGTACTACAGGTGTCTCCGAAGGTACATGTTGAGTTGGCGTATTTCGAGATTAGGTTTTGTCACTCCGATTGTCGGGAGAGGTATCTCTGGGCCCTCTCGGTAATGCACATCACTATAAGCCTTGCAAGCAATGTGACGAAATGAGTTGGTTACGGGATGATGCATTACAGAACGAGTAAAGAGACTTGCCGGTAACGAGATTGAACTAGGTACTGGATACCGACGATCAAATCTCGGGCAAGTAACATACTGATGACAAAGGGAACAACGTATGTTGTTATGCGGTTTGACCGATAAAGATCTTCGTAGAATATGTAGGAACCAATATGAGCATCCCGGTTCCGCTATTGGTTATTGACCGAGAATAGTTCTAGGTCATGTCTACATAGTTCTCGAACCCGTAGGGTCCGCACGCTTAACGTTACGATGACAGTTTTATTATGAGTTTATAAGTTTTGATGTACCAAAGTTTGTTCGGAGTCCCGGATGTGATCACGGACGTATTGAGGAGTCTCGAAATGGTCGAGACATAAAGATTGATATATTGGAAGCCTATATTTGGACATCGGAATCATTCCGGGTGAAATCGGCATTTTACCGGAGCACCGGGAGGTTACCGGAACCCCCTCGGGGGTTATTGGGCCTACATGGGCCTCGAGGGAGAAGAGAGAAGGAGGCAGGAGGGGGCCGCGCGCCCCTCCCCTTCCTAGTCCGAATAGGACAAGGGAAAGGGGGCGGCGCCCCCCTTTCCTTCCCCTCTTCCTCCTCTTTCCCCCCTTCTCCTATTCCAACTAGGAAAGAAGGGAGTCCTACTACCGGTGGGAGTAGGACTCCCCCCTTGGCGCGCCCTCCTTGGCCGGCTGCCTCCTCCCCCCTGGCTCCTTTATATACGGGGGCGGGGGGCAACCCATGGACACACAAGTTGATCTACGGATCGTTCCTTAGCCGTGTGCAGTGCCCCCTCCACCATATTCCACCTTGGTCATATCCTCGCGAAGCTTAGGCGAAGCCCTGCGCCGGTAGAACATCATCATCGTCACCACGCCGTCGTGCTGACGGAACTCATCCCCAAAGCTTTGCTGGATCGGAGCCCGGGGATCGTCATCGAGTTGAACGTGTGCTGAACTCGGAGGTGTCGTACGTTCGGTGCTTGGATCGGTCGGATCGTGAAGACGTACGACTACATCAACCGCGTTGTGCTAACGCTTCCGCTTACAGTCTACGAGGGTACGTGGACAACACTCTCCCCTCTCATTGCTATGCCATCACCATGATCTTGCATGTGCGTAGGAATTTTTTTGAAATTACTACGTTTCCCAACAGTGGCATCCGAGCCTAGGTTTTATGCGTTGATGTTATATGCACGAGTAGAACACAAGTGAGTTGTGGGCGATACAAGTCATACTGCTTACCAGCATGTCATACTTTGGTTCAGCGGTATTGTGAGATGAAGCGGCCCGGACCGACATTACGCGTACGCTTACGCGAGACTGGTTTCACCGTTGCGAGCACTCGTGCTTAAAGGTGGCTGGCGGGTGTCTGTCTCTCTCACTTTAGCTGAATCGAGTGTGGCTACGCCCGGTCCTTGCGAAGGTTAAAACAGCACCAACTTGACGAACTATCGTTGTGGTTTTTATGCGTAGGTAAGAACGGTTCTTGCTAAAGCCCGTAGCAGCCACGTAAAATTTGCAACAACAAAGTAGAGGACGTCTAACTTGTTTTTGCAGGGCATGTTGTGATGTGATATCGTCAAGACGTGATGCTATATTTTATTGTATGAGATGATCATGTTTTGTAACCGAAGTTATCGGCAACTGGCAGGAGCCATATGGTTGTCGCTTTATTGTATGAAATGCAAACGCCCTGTAATTGCTTTATTTATCTCTAAGCGGTAGCGATAGTCGTAGAAGCAATAGATGGCGTAACGACAACGATGCTACGATGAAGATCAAGGTGTCGCGCCGGTGACGATGGTGATCACGACGGTGCTTCAAAGATGGAGATCACAAGCACAAGATGATGATGGCCATATCATATCACTTATATTGATTGCATGTGATGTTTATCCTTTATGCATCTTATCTTGCTTTGATTGACGGTAGCATTTTAAGATGATCTCTCACTAATAATCAAGAAGTGTTCTCCCTGAGTATGCATCGTTACGAAAGTTCTTCGTGCTGACACACCACGTGATGATCGGGTGTGATAGGCTCTACGTTCAAATACAACGGGTGCAAAACAGTTGCACATGCGGAATACTCAGGTCATACTTGACGAGCCTAGCATATAGAGATATGGCCTCGGAACACGGAGACCGAAAGGTCGAGCGTGAATCATATAGTAGATATGATCAACATAGTGATGTTCACCATTGAAACTACTCCATCTCACGTGATGATCGGACATGGTTTAGTTGATTTGGATCACGTGATCACTTAGATGACTAGAGAGATGTCTGTCTAAGTGGGAGTTCTTAAGTAATATGATTAATTGAACTTAAATTTATCATGAAACTTAGTACCTGATAGTATTTTGCTTGTCTATGTTTGTTTGTAGATAGATGGCTCGTGCTGTTGTTCCATTAAATTTTAATGCGTTCCTTGAGAAAGCAAAGTTGAAAGATGATGGTAGCAATTACACGGACTGGGTCCGTAACCTGAGGATTATCCTCATTGCTGCACAGAAAAGTTACGTCCTGGAAGCACCGCTGGGTGCCAGGCCTACTGCTGATGCAACCGACGACGTTAAGAACGTTTGGCAGAGCAAAGCTGATGACTACTCGATAGTTCAGTGTGCCATGCTTTACGGCTTAGAACCGGGTCTTCAACGACGTTTTGAACGTCATGAGGCATATGAGATGTTCCAGGAGTTGAAGTTAATATTTCAAGCAAATGCCCGGATTGAGAGATATGAAGTCTCCAATAAGTTCTACAGCTGCAAGATGGAGGAGAATAGTTCTGTCAGTGAACACATACTCAAAATGTCTGGGTATAATAATCACTTGATTCAACTGGGAGTTAATCTTCCTGATGATAGTGTCATTGACAGAATTCTTCAATCACTGCCACCAAGCTACAAGAGCTTTGTGATGAACTATAATATGCAAGGGATGAACAAGACTATTCCCGAGCTCTTCGCAATGCTAAAAGCCGCGGAGGTAGAAATCAAGAAGGAGCATCAAGTGTTGATGGTTAACAAAACCACCAATTTCAAGAAAAAGGGCAAAGGGAAGAAGAAGGGGAACTTCAAAAAGAACAGCAAGCAAGTTGCTGCTCAAGAGAAGAAACCCAAGTCTGGACCTAAGCCTGAAACTAAGTGCTTCTACTGCAAGCAGACTGGACACTGGAAGCGGAACTGCCCCAAGTATTTGGCGGATAAGAAGGATGGCAAAGTGAACAAAGGTATATGTGATATACATGTTATTGATGTGTACCTTACTGATGCTCGCAGTAGCACCTGGGTATTTGATACTGGTTCTGTTGCTAATATTTGCCACTCGAAACAGGGACTATGGATTAAGCGAAGATTGGCTAAGGACGAGGTGACGATGCGCGTGGGAAATGGTTCCAAAGTCGATGTGATCGCGGTCGGCACGCTACCTCTACATCTACCATCGGGATTAGTTTTAGACCTAAATAATTGTTATTTGGTGCCAGCGTTAAGCATGAACATTATATCTGGATCTTGTTTGATGCGAGACGGTTATTCATTTAAATCAGAGAATAATGGTTGTTCTATTTATATGAGTAATATCTTTTATGGTCATGCACCCTTGAAGAGTGGTCTATTTTTATTAAATCTCGATAGCAGTGATACACATATTCATAGTGTTGAAACCAAAAGATGCAGAGTTAATAGTGATAGTGCAACTTATTTGTGGCACTGCCGTTTAGGTCATATCGGTGTAAAGCGCATGAAGAAACTCCATACTGATGGGATTTTGGAATCACTTGATTATGAATCACTTGGTACTTGCGAACCGTGCCTCATGGGCAAGATGACTAAAACGCCGTTCTCCGGAACTATGGAGCGAGCAACTGACTTGTTGGAAATCATACATACTGATGATTGTGGTCCAATGAATGTTGAGGCTCGCGGCGGATATCGTTATTTTCTCACCTTCACAGATGATTTGAGAAGATATGGGTATATCTACTTGATGAAACACAAGTCTGAAACATTTGAAAAGTTCAAAGAATTTCAGAGTGAAGTAGAAAATCATCGTAACAGGAAAATAAAATTTCTACGATCTGATCGTGGAGGAGAATATTTGAGTTACAAGTTTGGTCTACATTTGAAACAACACGGAATAGTTTCGCAACTCACGCCACCTGGAACACCACAACGAAATGGTGTGTCCGAACGTCATAATTGTACTTTACTAGATATGGTGCGATCTATGATGTCTCTTATTGATTTACCGCTATCATTTTGGGGTTATGCTTTAGAGACGGCCGCATTCACGTTAAATAGGGCACCATCAAAATCCGTTAAGACGACGCCTTATGAACTATGGTTTGGCAAGAAACCAAAGTTGTCGTTTCTTAAAGTTTGGGGCTGCGATGCTTATGTGAAGAAACTTCAACCAGATAAGCTCGAACCCAAATCGGAGAAATGTGTCTTCATAGGATACCCAAAAGAGACTATTGGGTACACCTTCTATCACAGATCTGAGGGCAAGATTTTCGTTGCTAAAATCGGATCCTTTCTAGGGAAGGAGTTTCTCTCGAAAGAAGTGAGTGGGAGGAAAGTAGAACTTGATGAGATAACTGTATCTACTCCCTTATTGGAAAGTAGTTCATCACAAGAATCGGTTCCTGTGACAACTACTCCAATTAGTGAGGAAGCTAATGATATTGATCATGAAACTTCAGATCAAGTTTCTACTGAACCTCGTAGGTCTACCAGAATAAGATCCGCACCAGAGTGGTATGGTAATCCAATTCTGGAAGTCATGTTACTTGACCATGATGAACCTACGAACTATGAGGAAGCGATGATGAGCCCAGATTCCGCAAAATGGCTAGAGGCCATGAAATCTGAGATGGGATCCATGTATGGAAACAAAGTATGGACTTTGGTTGACTTGCCCGATGATCGGCAAGCCATTGAGAATAAATGGATTTTTAAGAAGAAGACTGACGCTGATGGTAATATAACTGTCTATAAAGCTCGACTTGTTGCGAAAGGTTTTCGACAAGTTCAAGGGGTTGACTATGATGAGACTTTCTCACCCGTAGCGATGCTTAAGTTTGTCCGAATCATGTTAGCTATTGCTGCATTTCATAATTATGAAATTTGGCAAATGGATGTCAAAACTGCATTCTTGAATGGATTTCTGGAAGAAGAGTTGTATATGATGCAGCCAGAAGGTTTTGTAGATCCAAAAGGTGCTAACAAAGTGTGCAAGCTCCAGTGTTCTATTTATGGACTGGTGCAAGCATCTCGGAGTTGGAATAAACGCTTTGATAGTGTGATCAAAGCATATGGTTTTATACAGACTTTTGGAGAAGCCTGTATTTACAAGAAAGTGAGTGGGAGCTCTGTAGCATTTCTGATATTATATGTAGATGACATATTATTAATTGGAAATGATATAGAATTTCTGGATAGCATAAAGGGATACATGAATAAAAGTTTTTCAATGAAAGACCTCGGTGAAGCTGCTTATATATTGGGCATCAAGATCTATAAAGATAGATCAAGACGCTTAATAGGACTTTCACAAAGCACATACCTTGATAAAATTTTGAAAAGGTTCAAAATGGATCAGGCAAAGAAAGGGTTCTTGCCCGTACTACAAGGTGTGAAGTTGAGTCAAACTCAATGCCCGACCACATCAGAAGATAGAGAGAAAATGAAAGATGTTCCCTATGCTTCAGCCATAGGCTCTATCATGTATGCAATGCTGTGTACCAGACCTGACGTATGCTTAGCAATAAGCTTGGCAGGAAGGTACCAAAGTAATCCAGGAGTGGATCACTGGACAGCGGTCAAGAACATCCTGAAATACCTGAAAAGGACTAAAGATATGTTTCTCGTATATGGAGGTGACAAAGAGCTAGTCGTAAATGGTTACGTCGATGCAAGCTTTGACACTGATCCGGACGATTCTAAATCGCAAACCGGATATGTGTTTTTATTAAACGGTGGAGCTGTAAGTTGGTGCAGTTCTAAAAAAAGCGTCGTGGCGGGATCTACATGTGAAGCGGAGTACATAGCTGCTTCGGAAGCAGCAAATCAAGGAGTCTGGATGAAGGAGTTCATTTCCGATCTAGGTGTCATACCTAGTGCATCGGGACCAATGAAAATCTTCTGTGACAATACTGGTGCAATTGCCTTGGCAAAGGAATCCAGATTTCACAAGAGGACCAAGCACATCAAGAGACACTTCAATTCCATTCGGGACCAAGTCCAAGTGGGAGACATAGAGATTTGCAAGATACATACGGATCTGAATGTTGCAGACCCGTTGACTAAGCCACTCTCACGAGCAAAACATGATCAGCACCAAGACTCCATGGGTGTCAGAATCATTACTATGTAATCTAGATTATTGACTCTAGTGCAAGTGGGAGACTGAAGGAAATATGCCCTAGAGGCAATAATAAAGTTATTATTTATTTCCTCATATCATGATAAATGTTTATTATTCATGCTAGAATTGTATTAACCGGAAACATGATACATGTGTGAATACATAGACAAACATATAGTCACTAGTATGCCTCTACTAGACTAGCTCGTTAATCAAAGATGGTTATGTTTCCTAACCATAGACATGTGTTGTCATTTGATTAATGGGATCACATCATTAGGAGAATGATGTGATTGACATGACCCATTCTGTTAGCCTAGCACTTGATCGTTTAGTATATTGCTATTGCTTTCTTCATGACTTATACATGTTCCTGTAACTATGAGAATTATGCAACTCCCATTTACCGGAGGAACACTTTGGGTACTACCAAACGTCAAAACGTAACTGGGTGATTATAAAGGAGTACTACAGGTGTCTCCGAAGGTACATGTTGAGTTGGCGTATTTCGAGATTAGGTTTTGTCACTCCGATTGTCGGAGAGGTATCTCTGGGCCCTCTCGGTAATGCACATCACTATAAGCCTTGCAAGCAATGTGACCAAATGAGTTGGTTACGGGATGATGCATTACGGAATGAGTAAAGAGACTTGCCGGTAACGAGATTGAACTAGGTATTGGATACCGACGATCAAATCTCGGGCAAGTAACATACCGATGACAAAGGGAACAACATATGTTGTTATGCGGTTTGACCGATAAAGATCTTCGTAGAATATGTAGGAACCAATATGAGCATCCAGGTTCCGCTATTGGTTATTGACCGAGAATAGTTCTAGGTCATGTCTACATAGTTCTGGAACCCGTAGGGTCCGCACACTTAACGTTACGATGACAGTTTTATTATGAGTTTATAAGTTTTGATGTACCGAAGTTTGTTCGGAGTCCCGGATGTGATCACGGACGTAACGAGGAGTCTCGAAATGGTCGAGACATAAAGATTGATATATTGGAAGCCTATATTTGGACATCGGAATTGTTCCAGGTGAAATCGGCATTTTACCGGAGCACCAGGAGGTTACCGGAACCCCCCCGGGGGTTATTGGGCCTACATGGGCCTCGAGGGCGAAGAGAGAAGGAGGCAGGAGGGGGCCGCGTGCCCCTCCCCTTCCTAGTCCGAATAGGACAAGGGAAAGGGGGCGGTGCCCCCCCTTTCCTTCCCCTCTTCCTCCTCTTTCCCCCCTTCTCCTATTCCAACTAGGAAAGAAGGGAGTCCTACTCCCGGTTGGAGTAGGACTCCCCCCTTGGCGCGCCCTCCTTGGCCGGCCGCCTCCTCCCCCTGGCTCCTTTATATACGGGGGCGGGGGGCAACCCATGGACACACAAGTTGATCTACGGATCGTTCGGTGCTTGGATCGGTCGGATCGTGAAGACGTACGACTACATCAACCGCGTTGTGCTAACGCTTCCGCTTACGGTCTACGAGGGTACGTGGACAACACTCTCCCCTCTCGTTGCTATGCCATCACCATGATCTTGCATGTGCG
The DNA here is from genome assembly GCF_018294505.1 of Triticum aestivum. Taxonomy (NCBI): domain Eukaryota; kingdom Viridiplantae; phylum Streptophyta; class Magnoliopsida; order Poales; family Poaceae; genus Triticum; species Triticum aestivum. The sequence goes on from NC_057807.1 coordinate 644,379,617, forward strand.
TAGGAATTTTTTTTAAATTACTACGTTTCCCAACAATGACAGGCTAAGAGCGGCAAGGGGCGCCGCACACAAGCCGGCATACGATCCACATAAAGATCCTCGCAAAAAAGATGGCTCGGTTAGGTCCATCTATGGGCCAAAAAAGAAGACTCCAGGGAGCAGTACAACCCGCCGAGTATTTGAAGACAATGGCACACCTAAATACAGGGGCGCCGCACACCCACTATGTTTCACCGACGAGGTACTGGACCATGAATTTCCAGCGGGATTCAAACCCGTCAACATAGAGGCATATGACGGAACAACTGACCCCGGAGTCTGGATTGAGGATTATATCCTACACATATATATGGCCAGAGGAGACGATCTCCATGCCATAAAATACCTACCCCTCAAGCTCAAAGGGCCAGCTCGGCATTGGCTCAAAACCCTACTAGAAAATACCATTGGAAGTTGGGAAGAGCTCGAGGATGCGTTTCGAGCAAATTTTCAGGGGACTTATGTCCGCCCTCCGGATGCAGACGATTTAAGTCACATAACTCAACAGCCCGGAGAGTCAGCAAGAAAATTCTGGAACAGGTTCCTCACCAAAAAGAACCAAATAGTCGACTGTCCGGACGCCGAAGCCTTAGCAGCCTTTAAGCACAACGTCCGAGACGAATGGCTCGCCAGACACCCCGGCCAGGAAAAACCAAGAACAATGGCCGCTCTAACAAGCCTCATGACCCGCTTTTGCGCGGGGGAAGACAGCTGGCTGGCTAGACGCAGCACCAGCGACCCGAGTACATCCGAAGTCAGGGATGGAAATGGGAAATCACGATGCAGAAAAGATCAGCGCCGGAATAAGGAAAATGGCCCAAATAGCACGGCGGCCAACGCCGGATTCAAAAGCTCTCGGTCGAATAATAAAACACTGCCCCTCAAGGACAACAGTGACGAGCTATCCAACCTAAACAAAATTTTGGATAGGATATGTCAAATACATAGTACCCCCGGGAAGCCTGCAAACCATACCCACAGAGATTGTTGGGTCTTCAAGCAGTCCGGCCGACTTAACACCGAACGCAAGGGGTCTGACACACCAAGCGAAGACGACGAACCCCACAAGCAGCACGCCGGAAAACAGAAGACTTTCCCACTAGAAGTCAAAACAGTGAACTCACTCCATGTGATAACACGGAAACATAGTGCGGCACCTGCTATACCAGGACACCGTCCGCAGAATGGGGATAGACCCTACCTAAATTCACCATAGCAGCACTTCCTTCAAAGGAGTGATGCCTGGCCTTTACGCCAAATATACAGGCTCTGTACTACTAGAGGTCGTGTTCGGTTCATCCGACAACCTCCGTCGCGAAAAGCTCATTTTCCATATCGCCCCATTCAAAAGTAGCTATCAAGCACTACTGGGACGCGAAGCATTCGCCCACTTTAACGCAATACCGCATTACGCGTCTCTTACGCTTAAAATGCCTGGCCATACGGCATAATCTCAGCAAAGGGTAAATCTGAGTGTTCCTCGACCACGGAAAACGTGAGACTGCTTTGACAGCCGCACACTAATCCGACCTTGCTGGTCAAAGCCCTAAAACAGGTCATTCAGACCTTGGACACGGTTAGGCGAGTCCGGCATAAATAAACAAGGGGCTTCACCGCCACATGCCCCTTTACAAGGGGCTGCACGTACAAACAATGAGAGCCAATAAAGCTCAAATTCATCATAATTTATTTTAACTACACCTTTTGCACGATACTTTTCCAAACTAAGTTCTTCTCCTTTACAGATGAAGCACGTGCTACACACATCCAGGATACAGCACAACGGAGACACAGGCGCAGACGTGCAGCAGGGACCCGTTACAAGGATTCTTTTCAGATTAAGACCCTGCGTAAACCTTTCTTACTGTCTCTTGTTGATACACATCCCCCGGTTTCTTACCATAACTGTCGTGGAATTAACACGTCAGATGTCCTTAGTGTCAGGACTTAGTCGCGAGGCCAATGCATCTATGTGGTAGCTTGAGAGGGGTTGAGCGGAATCGAGAGACGCAACACAAGACAGGGATTTAGTAAGCTTCGGGCCCCGGGAAACATCATCCGGTAAAAACCCTACATGCTTGTTTGAGGCTAGGTCTCATTATCATCACGAGGGAGTCGCCGTAAACCAGCTCTCCTCTTGTGTCTAGCCCTAAGATTGTTTCTTCTTGCTTGCATCTTCCTCCTCTTTAGGGAGCCCTGCCCCTCCTTATATATGTTGAAGGGGCGGGTTACATCTGGATTAGGATTAGGACTAGTCTATCTCTAATACAAACCGGATACAAGTCCAGGTCTTAACTCCTTGTAAGGTAAATATTCTTTATGTCTTTCCTCTTAAACCGGCCCACCATAGTATGAACCGGCCTTCATGAACCGCCAGTTGGGAAACCGGGTCTTGTCGCTCCTCTGACCCGCCCGCCGGGTTACTAATGAACCGCCAAGACCAGGCGGGTAGCCCATGAACTGCCAAGCTCCGGGCGGGTTACCAGTGAGTCGTCCAGTCCGTCCGGGTTAACCTCCGGCCGGTTTACGCCACGGGGTATATTCCCGACATTAGCCCCCAAGTTTAGCTTGGATTTATCCATGGTAAACTTATGCTGCAAAATAAACACTAGAACAAATTTGGCAGGTTGTGCTCCGGGTTAAGAATTCTTGTAGATTGACACCTGATCGTCCTTAAGTCCTTTGTCATTTCCTCCTTCTAGAAAATCCGGGTCAACAACCAGCTTCATACTCAAATTGCTGATGTTGGCTTCTTATAGAAAAAATATTGTGAAGAATAATCCACTTGAGTCGGTTTCCAAAGCGCCGGTTTAAGAAATATTGGGCTTGAAATACTCATCTAATATTCAACCGGTTAGAAGATGCAGAACTTGCCGGTTTTATCATTGCCAAAGACTATCGGGTTATAAAAACATGATAATTTCGAGTCATGATTGTTGCAGACACCGGTTCATGATTGTTGCCAACGCCGGTTCATGATTATTAATGACGCCGGGTTGCAACCACAGGGTCATAATGATTGGTGACGCCGGGTCGACCTAGTTTGCTCAATCAGAGAATTTGACAATATTTCTTCAATAATAAAATAATACCTGTAGCCCCCAAGTCTTGAGCAGAACAAAGTGATTGCTTAAGACTTGCTTCAATATAAATACTGCCACTTAAGAAGAAATCCATGTTGCTCATCCCAGTCACTTAGTAAAAACTGAATACTCCATATTATGTAGCCCCCAAGTGTCGGGTTGTCATGCTTGCAGCAACCTGGGACTTGTAATTGTCTTATACTCATAAAAACTTCAACTAGTGTAGCCCCCAAGGGCCGGGTCATTATGCAATAATGAGCAGGGACTTTGTAGGTCTAATCTTGTAGATTTGAGCAATGATGTGTAGCCCCCAAGGGCCGGTTCAGTAAGATAATATTGAGCTGGGACTTGATATATACTTCAATGAAAATAACATCATATGATGTAACCCCCATCATGGGACTTGAATCCATGTCCACAAGGTTAAGAGCCTTGTGCTGTACCAATTGAGCAGTGGACCCTTCAATATAATGAATAAAAAGCTTTGTACCTTCAATTGTTGACAGGAGCAATTGGTAGCCCCCAAGGGCCGGCTCACTATGATATGATGAGTCGGGTCTTCAATAAGAAGCAAAAAATGACTTTGCATTAGCCCCCAAGTGTCATGGTGCATGCTTGCAGCGACATGAGACTTGCATGTAATCTTAATTTCAATAATGTAGCCCCCAAGTGCCGGGTTGTAAGCCTGCAGCAACTCGGGACTATTCCTTCCATTGTAGAATAAATCATATCCTTTGATAAAATAATAGCCATTGCGCTACAGCGACTTTGAAAACCTCAATAATACCGGTTATTAATAACCATAATAAAAATCCAGCCATGTTGGCATTCAAGATAATATAATCCAGTATGAAAACCTTATTCATTCAATATCATAATGAAAATTCAGCTAAGTTTGGCTATTTGAATAATATAACCCAGTGATTTATAAGCGCATGATTCCAATGGCGCAATCCAAATATATACTGGCGACTTATAGTCAAAAGCCAGGCCGGTTTAATAAACACCGGATAATTTATAATCATGCTTTATTCAACCTGTTTCTACATACAACAAGTTTAAAGTGTCCTGGCGGTTTACCGCCGGACGGGTCATAATGCCCAACATATAACCCGGGTTTATAACCAAGGCTGCACTTAAGAATAATTAAATATGAAATATATCATACCTGTGACATTGAATCACATTGTTGGTTTACCAACTTTTTGTAGTAATAGTGATAACCCCAATCTTGAGTAATGATAACTCCTTTCATACTGTGCCGGTTGATGATAAACCGTACCGGGTTGTGATAAACACTGGTTTAACCATATATAATACTGGCGACTCGTAGTCAAACCAGACCGGGCTGATAGTCTACGGATTATAACTTGATCCTGTATTGACAACTTGTAATTGAAAGTCAAGCCGGGTTAATGAACGCCGGTTTACTCCATAATAGGATGGTAACATAAAATCAAACCGGGCAGATAGTCTTCGGTTTAGGATTTGACCTGTTCCGCTAATTTGTAATTGATAGTTTGAAACGGATTAACAATGTCGGTTTAAAAACGCAACAAAAATCAAATAACAGTTATGAAAAAAATATGGAAGCAAAGGCAATGATAAAACCATTTGCAAAAAGAGGCTTTACTGAGCCGATCAGATGGTGTTACCATGGTCGGACACGACCAAGCTCCCAATAAGGTGTAGCTATGGTTCAAGTCAGCCAGGTCCCCAACTGAAACCGTGGCATTATGCCGATCAAGTGGCGTGGCAATGGTTCGGGTTCGACCAAGCCCCCAAGTGACTCTATGGCCTTAGGCCGATCAAGAGGCGTGACTGGTTCAGACTTGACCATGTCCCCAAGTGATCTGGTGGCTTTCGCTTATCAAAAGGTGTTGCATTGGTTCGGACACGACCAAGGCCCCAAGTGATATCACAAAACTTTTTTGAAAAGCAAATTTCAAGGGGTAAACCGGAGGCCGCTTTAAGACAGAACCTCCGTGTAACCACGCATGATGTAAAAAATAACAGAGACCCCGCTTTATGAAGCAGAAGCCTCCATGTGATCAATAATATGTTAGGCCAATAAGGCAGGATACCCATGTTTGAACCGCGCATCATGGCAGTAGGTCCTCTTCGGTAAGTTTTAACTTTTTTGCAAGAGATAAATTCTTCTTGAACCGGGATCTTGAACCGGATTTTGAAAGCCTCAAAGCTTTGTGGGAGACATCTTTCCCTTGACCCGAATTTTAAACCGGAATCTTCATTTTCAGCCAGAAATTTTCTGACGGTCTTTAAACTCGAACTTGCGAGAAGTTAATTCCTTTTTGAACCGGACATTTTTAAACCGGATTTGAGCGCTTGAGAGCTTTGTGGGAGAATATATTTCCCTTGAACCAGATTGTAAACCGGATACTTGAGAGCTTTAGTGAGACTGACTTTCCTTGAGCCGGATTTTAAACCGGAGTCCTTTCTGATGATCCGGAACTTCTTCATTGAGCCGAGATTTTGTAACTGTCATATACTTACTAAGCTGGAAATTTTCTGACGGCCTTCAAATAATAGTAGCCTCCGGGACCGGGTTATCTTTCCCTCCATCGTCTTGGGGTTCTTAAATTTGCTGGCAAGATTTGCTTAGTCATGTCATCGTAGCCCCCGAGTCTCAAGGTGACTCGAGGAGTTGGCTTGAAACTCTTCATATTTGACCATGATATAAACTGACATAACTTGTATATCATTGGTGTTGATAGCATGATGTAAATCCACAGAAGGTTGAGGTGACTGCGGCGGGTTATAAATGATCCCGTATGAGCCGTGTCAGCAACTCGGCCAATGGTTCCTTCCAACTGGCGATTTGAAGTTAACCAAACTGTAGTGGCGGCGACTTGTGTGCCTGCCCATTGAGCCATCCAGTGCAAACGGCGGTTGATAGTATATGATAATTTGCCTCCTTTTTGTTGAAAGAAAACCGGGCTACCCAAGCTGTGACTTGCTCATACTCAATAAACAGCTCATGCAGACAGGTGCGGCCCGGTATGTTGATGTAGACCAGGCCGCAAGAGATAGACGACAAAAACGACCACAACATCAGAGGCAGCTCGGATAGATGAGTCGTCCATGGCATTATAAACCGGTGCGGACGGGGAAGATCGGCACCGGTGTCGTAAACCAGCATAGACGGGCGAGTTAATCGCGTCGTTTTGATGTAGTGAACAATTGTCCTGCATCAACAATATTGCAGACCAAGGCAAAGATAAACTGCTTTTTGACAAAAATAATATGTGCTAATATATTTTTAGATGGATATCACCTGACGCGTTTAGGCCGTAATTAATCCGCCATGAAGTTGATGATCCCTAGGTGAAACTGAAATCCCTCACGGGTGAATCACCGCGGGAGCAGACAGATAAACCGGCCACGGTATCTGTAAGCGGGTGCGGACGAGCAAGTTGTCCTCCGGGTTGTAAACCGTCGTGGATGCGTGAACCGGTCTCGCGGGTGGATGGGCGATCCGTCCGGGTTGTTGTAAAACGGCGTGGATGGGCGAGTCGATCACAGGGACCGTAATATAACACCTCATTAGTTATGAACAATTGTCCTGCATCAAAAAGTATCGCAAGACAAAGTAATTGTTCATACAAAAATTAATATGTGCTGAAAACTGGACAGATATCACCTGGTTATTTTTGCTTGCGGCAACTTTGACCGGCCAACGGCGACTTGGGCTGCAGTGAGAGAGCCCCGACGAAGTAGAGCTGGAGCGACTTGGAGCTAGGCACTGTCTTTGATCCGCCACCACTGCTGCCCGTGAGCCACTCGTCGCCCGTGCAGGGACCGACCGCTAAGGACGTAGCCGGTTTAATTTTTTTTTTGACGTGAACTAGCACGTTTGGCAAACTCACGTGAGGGACCCTTGGTGCATACATCTTTGTCCTTCCCATGTAGGAGTACTAGTAATATTAGTTTTTGATTCCCGTTGGCGCTTGGCCCTTCACGTGGGTGGCAGGCTTGTAGTTTCAAGATGTGACAGTGATACTGTTGCTGGACCAGCTGGATGGACTTGAATGCGTGGGTGCGGAGACGGCCTGCGATTTGATAGTGGCGGTGTAGCAGAAACTGGTGTTCACCTCGGCGGACTGTCCACCCAAGAATCGATCTCCATCTCTGCTTATGAGTTGAATCAGCAGCAAAAATCTTGTCGGTCTCGGCGACTTGTGGCAGCACATCCCACAGACCATCACACAACCTTAGTTTCCTTTTTACAATTTAGCGGCACGGCCCAGTTTGGAATTCTCTTTCAACTTGGACTCGGCGGATTTCTATGGCGTGTGCGGTGGCTGCATAGCAGGTAACCCCTAAAAAAATCTCTTGCTCACAATCTTGTACATGCTCAAACAGGTGGCCGCTCGTCGATGATTCAGATCCGATTGCGCCTGTTCTTCATCCGATTAACCGCGAGCTTCTTGATCCTTAGAAAAAATCCCTCCAAGAACTCAACACCATCGTGCGCGGGCCCCACGGTGTGCGCCAACTGTCATGGAATTAAGATGTCAGATGTCCTTAATGTCAGGACTTAGTCGCGAGGCCAATGCATCTATGTGGTAGCTTGAGAGGGGTTAAGCGGAATCGAGAGACGCAACACAAGACAGGGATTTAGACAGCTTCGGGCCCCGGGAAACAACATCCGGTAAGAACCCTACATGCTGTTTGAGGCTAGGTCTCATTATCATCACGAGGGAGTCGCCGTAAACCGGCTCTCCTCTTGTGTCTAGCCCTAAGATTGTTTCTTCTTGCTTGCAGCTTCCTCCTCTTTAGGGAGCCCTGCCCCTCCTTATATATGTTGAAGGGGCGGGTTACATGTGGAGTCCTATTAGGATTAGGACTAGTCTATCTCTAATACAAACCGGATACAAGTCCAGGTCTTAACTCCTTGTGAGGTAAATATTCTTTATGTCTTTCCTCTTAAACCGGCCCACCATAGTATGAACCGGCCTTCATGAACCGCCAGTTGGGAAACCGTGTCTTGTCGCTCCTCTGACCCGCCCGCCGGGTTACTAATGAACCGCCAAGACCGGGCGGGTAGCCCGTGAACCGCCAAGCTCCGGGCGGGTTACCAGTGAGTCGTCCAGTCCGGCCGGGTTAACCTCCGGCCGGTTTACGCCACGGGGTATATCCCCGACAATAACCAAGGAGGAGGCTGGCGTATTGGCATCGGCCGCGTCAGAAGTTCCCGCCCGTACCTGGACACTAGGGGCTTAGGGCATTGTCATGCCCGGTATCATAAAGACCGAACACCTCAGGGAGTGTTCGGCGTCTCGAGTTAGGCCTTATATGCATCAGCTCCGAATCATGTCTTTGGTCAAATGTTGGGTTTGCCCGGCTCCTGTGTTTTGCTACCTTACGTTCCGCAGCATCGGCTAACGCGGCACCAGGAGAACTACTGCGATTGTGCCCCGGTTCGGCCGGTCGAGCACCTCAGTAGAGAAAGCCGAAAACTGACTGTCATGATATAGCGAGAGACTGGTCAACCACTCGATCGACTACTGGATTGTTTCGAATTCCTCCGCTTTGACGAAGGACCGCTTCCCGGTCAGGCACATACGCGCCCCGAGTTCGGAGAAGCGCGGTGCCTCTAGGGGCTATATAGTAGCCCCACCTTCGAGCTCCTATGGCTAAGTGAAAGTGATAAAGCATTATAGTCCGGTTGCCTAGTTTGCTATGCTATCACCTCCTTCAAAGGACCAAGACGTTGGATTAAGTGTGAAAAAGCGCTTTTCTTTTCGCAAACACCCCTGCACCATGTGCGTGGGGGCTGAAGCCAAAGACTGCCATCTTTCAGGTAATACATACACGGCCGCACAGGAGATAGTTCAATACTTGAACGCACAAGTATAAAAAGCTATTGCATTATAAACATGATCTCATAAATCATACACGTCATTTGAACATAACATCTTTCGAGCACTGCGACTCTATTAAACGAGCACCCTGCAGGACTTCCGCAAAGTAGTGCTCGGCGGGTAATCGGCCTTTGTCCGAACCCAGGGATGCAACAGCGGTGGCATCCATCTCCGCCCAGTATGTCTTAACACGGGCGAGAGCCATCTGTGCACCTTCTATGCATGCCGACCGCTTCATCGCCTCGATATGCGGCACCGCCCCAAGGAATCACTGCAACAAGCCAAAATAACTCTCAGGCTTGGGACTTTCCGGCCACAGATGAGCGACCACACCTGTCATGGCAAGTCCGGACAATCTATTCAACTTAGCCCACTCAGCCAGCCGGTCAGTCAACGGAAGTGGACGCTCCGGACTATGGAATTGAGACCAAAAAAGCTCTTCCATTTCGTGATCCTTCTGGCTTCGGAAGTGCACGACCGCGTCCGCCGCACTCGCCGCCAAATCCAGATAAGGATCCTCCGCACCACACAATTGGCCCAACTGAGCATACTTCGGATCCGTGAACTTCCTACGCAGCAGAAAGGGCTTTCCAGCCGCAATATCTCCGGCCTGACGCAGTTCCTCCTTCATAGCCTGCATCGCACTACGGGCATCCTTGGCTTCGGCGGAGGCCTTCTTCAGGTCCTCTTGCTCCGCTCGGCGTTCTCTTTCAAGAACCTCATAGCGGTCGGTAGCATCTTTTAATTTCACGGCCATTCCGGCCATCTCCTCCCTGCTTCGGCAGTGAGCAGCCTTTTCGGCTTTTAGCTCTTCCGCTGCCTTCAAGGCAGCCGCATTACTTTTCCTGGCTTGCTCCTTGGCTCGAGTAAGCTCTGCTCGAAGGTCTTCCACAGCAGCGGCACCATCTGCATCAAGCATACAAATTGTAAGGAACGGGCATCAGCTCCCTTACTAAGTGACCGCGGAGCAACCACCTACCTTGTGACTCGTTAAGTCATTTATTGACTAGCGCAATGTCCGCATCCGCAACGTCGAGTTGCCGCTTCAGCTCGGCAATTCCATCAGTCCGGCTGACCACCGAACGTTCCGCCACCTACATAAGAAAGGCGACATCCTTTAACTGAGATTATGATCCTCGGCACGCTGTCGCTTTCGACAGCATACCAAGTTTCAGGGGCTACTATCTATACAGGGTGCACTCCATGTGCAAAACTGTCAAAAGGTATGTCATTTTTTGCGTACCTCAAACCCCGTCAGCAAACTTCCGGCGGCCTCATACAACCCGCTCTCGGCGGATGAGATCCTTTCAATCACCATACTCATTAATGTGCGGTGATCTTCTGAGATAGACGCCCTCTTGAGCAAATCCTGCAGCTCCACCGGCCGTACTCCAGTGGGTGCCGAACTCCCCGGCCCCGCCGGACTCGGGGAGACCCTCCGTGACGACACCTCAGGGTCGTCCGCCCCTCCCGATGGGGTGGCAGATGGAGGCGTTTCGCTCTCCATCATCTCCGGACGAAGGTCCCCCGTAGATGAGCTCTGGTGAGATGGGCTGAGATCCGAACTACAAGGTGAAAACTTCGGTTACCCTTAGAAATAAAGCAGGGGTATCCCCTATTACAAAATTCCCCCTTTTTACTTACGGCTCGCTGGAGGGCTGATTCCTCTGAGGAGACAGTGCTGCCGGGGCTCTTCCCGGCACAGGACCTTCCGGTGCAGATTTCTTTCCCCACTTTGAGGCCTTGGCCTCCGGGTCTCCGGAAGCGGTCCTCTTCTCCCCCTGGAAGAAGGGCTCTCGATTCCCCCTTACTGAAAGCCTCCTTGGCAGAGGTGGTAGTTTCCCTGTGCCCCCCTTCACCCTCCTCCGAAGGTGCAACCTCCAACATTTTGATTAACACGGGATCCGGAATGGTCTCACGGAGGGGGGGCGGACATCGTATCAGTTTTGCTTGCGCTATCCACTCCCGTCCAAGGGATAGCTGGTTAAAAGGCAAACCCATGATAAATAAATGGACAATGTGTCCGGACACAGGGCTACTTACTTGAGTATCCGGGCGATTGCAGCTTAGGCCAAAATCCTCGGTCATGTCCGGACGCATCTCTTGCGATTCAAAGAACAGTTTGTACATCTCCACGGGCGTCAAACCCATGAAGTGTTGGAGAGCCCGTGGCCCCTCCGGATTAAATTCCCATAGGCGGAGGGGGCGGCGTTTGCAGGGCAGAAGGCGCCGAATCAGCATAACCTGTGCCACTACAACCAGATTGATCTCCCTTTCTTGGAGGCCTCGAATCCGGTCCTGCAACAGAGGTACATCTTTAGACGGCCCCCAGTCAAGCCCCTTGTTGACCCATGATGTCAGCCGTTGTGGAGGGCCCGGGTAAAAGATGGGCGGTGGCCTCTGCCTGCTGCCCCTGGGCGCGGTAATATAAAACCAGTCCTGTTGCCACGAGCCGAGCTCCTCCTGAAAAGAGCCCTCGGGCCATGGAGCATCGGCCCTCTTGCTTATAACCGCCCCGCCGCACTCTGCCTGACGCCCCTCAATCATCTTCGGCTCCACGTTGAAGGTTTTGAGCCACAAGCCGAAGTGAGGGGTAGCGCGGAGGAAGGCTTCGCAGACGACAATGAATTATGAGATGTGGAGGATGGACTCCGGAGCCAAGTCATGGAATTCCAGCCCATAGTAAAACATGAGCCCCCTCACGAAGGGATCCATCGGGAAGCCTAAACCCTGACGGAGGTGAGACACAAACACGACACTCTCGCCGGGCTCGGGAGTAGGAATAACTTGACCTCGGGCAGGCAACCTATGCGAAATCTCGTAGGTTAAGTACCTGGCGTCTCTCAGCTTTAGCACGTCCTCTTCCGTGATGGAGGAGGGCATCCACCGGCCTCGTAGGTCGGAGCCGGACATTGTCGAAGGTCGAAAGTACCCGAATCTGGAGCCTTGGGTGTTGGAAATCGGGGCGAGGGGCGGATTCGATTGAGGATTGAAGAAAAAGAACGGGCCTTGGTCTCTTTATAAAGAGGAAGAATACCAAGAGCCGTTCCCGTGACCGTTTGGAACCCGCCTTCGATGGAGGGGGCGTGGCAACAGGCGCGGTTGGGTTACCCACGTCCGTATTTATGGGAATCCCGGAATAAGGGGAACACGATCTCTGCTTCGACAAGACGTGCCAAGGAAATCGCTTCGCTAAACACGCTGAGGTGGTACAATAAGAAAGATTCGAGTAAAGGCTTGGTAATGGTGTGACGTCACACCACCAAATACGTCAGCAGATTGAACTTGTGTAAATATCATTCTCTCTACGGTGGTATGTGGAATTTATTCTGCAGAGCCGGACACTATCCTGGTGTTCACAATCTTCTATAAATTATTCGAAGAAGGAACCCGCCTTGCAATGCCGAAGACAACATGCGCGCCGGACTCATCGTCATTGAAGCCTGGTTTAGGGGCTACTGAGGGAGTCCTGGACTAGGGGGTGTCCGGATAGCCGGACTATCATCATCGGCCGGACTCCAAGACTATGAAGATACAAGATTGAAGACGTCCCGTGTCCGGATGGGACTTTCCTTGGTGTGGAAGGCAAACTTGGCGATACGGATTTGTAGATCTCCTACCTTTGTAACCAACTCTGTGTAACCCTAGCCCTCTCCGGTGTCTATATAAACCGGATGGCTTTAGTCCGTAGGACGAACAACAATCATACCATAGGCTAGCTTCTAGGGTTTAGCCTCCTTGATCTCGTGGTAGATCTACTCTTGTAATACCCACATCATCAATATCAATCAAGCAGGACGTAGGGTTTTACCTCCATCAAGAGGGCCCGAACCTGGGTAAAACATCGTGTCCCTTGTCTCCTGTTACCATCCGCCTAGACGCATAGTTCGGGACCCCCTACCCGAGATCCACCGGTTTTGACACCGACGCCCATATTAATATATATGAATCAGTGCCAAGCAGAAAATGTAATTTTAGTCAGATAACCCACAATGGCGATATAGTTTTTAGAAAATATACATCGTACCGGCCAAATTATATTCAAAAGTGAAATATAGAAGATTCACCTTATGCTTGGAAAGCACCTTTCCAATCATCTTTATCAGTCACCAAACACCATTATAAGTCTTGTATTTGAGTGCATTGTCAATCTTCACCAATGACTATAATGCCACATGATGCTTGATGCTTGTTCTAAAAATGCATAAATGATTTATCAGTGGAATTGATTGAACGTGCAAAAATAATAGTAATAATCATATATGAGCTTCATAATATACTTATTTATTACTACGGGGAGGTAGCACCGCAGTGTTTTTTAAGATAAATGCACAAATTTAGGAGATTAGAGCTGATTCAGTTCAACCAAGTTGCCATTTCCCAGTGGCCAGTGCTCATCTGGACAACCTGAAAAAAGAAGGAAAACTGTACAATAGAAGCTATAGAACATACACATGTTGCATGTAATTCACAGGAAGTGCTCAGCAATGCAATACCAAATCAGAAGAGAAATTTCTTCAAACAAGTTGTGGACAATGTGAGTAAATATACTCCATATATCTACTGAAATCCAAATGGACAGCTTGGCTAGTGAGATTACAGATCAGTTACAAGCTTCTGATAGAAAGTAGAAATCTAGGATTCTGAGTCTTTCTTCCATTTGCCAACACAAGAAATCTAAAAAAATTAAAAAGAAAAAAATGCAAAAAGGAAAAGGAGGGGACCTTCTGTGTGAAAATTTGAAGGCTTATTAATGGATTGTGTGCCCAGCCACAACCATCCACGCAGATGAGCCGCCCCAAAGTCTTGTAGACTCATACGATCTATGGTCATGCCATCATGATTAGAACATCGATGCATCCGAGGAAACGCCAGCCTGTGAGCCTACTAACCCCCGCCGATCCAGCTGAATCAGCGTCGCGATCGTACCAAGGAGGTGCCGCTCCTTGCAGGGAGGGCCACGCTGATGCCATGGTGGGTACGGCCGCGCCTGACGCCACCGAGATGAGCAGCGGGCGGCTGCCTCAAAGAGGGGGGCGAGGGCGACAAGCTTGGAGGGAAGTGTGGGGCAAGGCATGACCACCAATATCTGCAGATGGACAACTAAGCTACAAAAATGAGTATATGAAAGGAGATTAGCAATTGTTTTCTCGCTCTACTCGTAAACATAACAATCAATTTTTCTTCAAAGTAGGTCTTACCCTATTTTTGTAAAAGAAAGGCCAGGCACCTTCATGTCTAATAAAACGTTCTATAGCAAATCAATGGAACCAATCAGGCTTCTCTTAATATGCTAATATGCATGGTACTAAATTCCAAACTGGAACTACAACTGACTTCAATATATGCAAGTTCGACAGTGAAGATAGTACTAAGCTTAGCAACGGCCTGCCCAATACCTACCTTTTACCCAGATGCGCAATTGCAAGGTTCGGCTGATTAAGATGCTCGAGTTTATCTGCAATGGTAGAGCATTATCTTTCTAATTCAAATTCAAAGCTAACAATCACAACAGAATATAACTATCACTATGGCAACTGTTACGAAGATGAATCCCTCCTTTCTCAAAGTCGATACGCAAGTTATTTGCTTCCTTCCCATATTCCTCTTGTAGGCAGGGCACCTTGACTCTCAGTGTTTAGTGCCGCGTTTTATAAAGTAGTATATGTGTTCAGGTACTGCAGAAAATCACAGAAAATGAATGTTACCATTCTGGTTTGGTCATTTCACTCTGCTCTCTCCCTTTCCAGAGATGCCATTTATGTTATAGACCTTACTTGAAGATGCTCATAATTCTTCATTGATGCCTTATCTGCTTCCTCCATAAACTCCCTAGTTCACATACATATTTATATTCAGTAAAAGAAAACTGAAAACACTTTGTTGCAGAGCTTCCAAATTATTACACAAGAAGCAACCAGACGTCATCCAATCACCTATCTGAGTGTGTGTCCCTGCACAGCTCCGCCGAATGAATGACCGAGCAAACCTAGCCAATCATCAGCCAACCCACATCAAACTACACAGATTAAATAAAACGTAACCAAAGAAGAGTAACTTACAGTGTTGGAGATCTCATCCATGGTGTGAACAATCTCAGTAGAGGGCGGCAGCTATACAATGTGGCCAACGAGCTTGTCCGACCTGCAAATTTAACCAAACAGTCATAGAAAATTTAGCAATGGATTGTTGTGGTGGGGTAGTGTTAGGGATCGAAGGGGTTTTTTCCCCTTACCGCTGGATGACCTCGTCGAGCGACGGAAGCCCTTTGCAGTGCGCAGCACATCGAAGCCGTACAGCCGCCGACCCGGCCGGCTCGAGCAGACCGTCAAGAGGCATGCGCACCTACCCGGCCACGCACCCGGAGCTGGCCAGCGCCCAGACGAACGTGGTCTCCGGCAGGAACGACGCCATCGACACAACCAGTTCCAGCGCGCCCACCCACGCCACCGGGCCCCAGCACGGCCACCAACATCGCTCCTCGCCCCCCACCAGCAATGCCCCGACGAGCGGATGCATCAATCGGAGGAAGAACCAACACCTCCCCTTGTGGTCTCCCTCGCTGGTGGCTGCTCTCCTTCCCGACTCCGGCTTCCAGCGGACGGCGCTCCGATGAAGAGTGTGCTGACGAGGCCGTCTTGGGGGACGGCAGGGAGGGGAGAGAGGATGTCGCTTGGCGAGTTAGGGAGAGGCAGGGAGGGGTTGCGTGATTGATGGTTTTTTTCTAGGTGGAGCGGTGAAAAAGGAAAGAGGAAGAGGGCTTATTAGGATTTGAGAAAGATCGACGTATTAGAAAAATTAGGATTTGGAATTGATTGTCATGAAACTAAATTTTATTGATTGGTAACGTGCTATCAGTTCCTGCCCATTTATAACGTGTCTAGTTAGGAAACTTTGGAAAGGTTAGGAAACTTTTTATTGTGAGGGTAAAAAAAATTAACGTGAGTATATATGGTGATTAGGAGTAGAGATTATTATTATTATTATTATTAGAGATTAGAGATTAGAGATTAGAGATAGAGATTAGAGATAGAGATTAGAGATTAGAGATTAGAGATTAGAGATTAGAGATTATTTGTTTCCTGAAAATCTATTATTTGTTTCCTAAAGCAAATTGCATTAATGAGAGAGATCCGTTGATTTGGCTAAGGTAGGAAAGAATCTATTGTTTGTTTGCTAAATAAAATTGCATTAATGGGAGAGATCCGTTGATTTGGCTAAGGTAGGGAAGAATCTATTATTTGTTTGCTAAAGCAAATTGCATTAATGGGAGGGATCTGTTGATTTGGCTAAGGTAGGAAAGAATCTATTATTTGTTTGCTAAAGCAAATTGTATTAATGGGAGAGATCCGTTGATTTGGCTAAGGTAGGAAAGAATCTATTATTTGTTTGCTAAAGCAAATTGCATTAATGGGAGAGATCCGTTGATTAGGCTAAGGTAGGAAAGAATCTATTATTTGTTTCCTAAAGAAAATTGCATTAATGAGAGAGATTTGTTGATTTGGCTAAGGTAGGCGGTTTTTGCGGTTCGTGGTGGCTCAGTGTGAGGTGGACGAGGTACCAAAAAAACCATGGGAGGTGGGACGAAAAAAAAACCTGGGAGGTGGGAGTTGTCCCTGGTTAACCTACGAAATTTCGTAGATTTTTTTAGGACGAAAAAAAACCAGTGAAGGTGGGACGAAAATTGACCGGCGAAGACTACCAACTGCTCCATTAGGAGTAGAGATATTGCATCCGTACACTTTGGTACGATCAGTTTGCCAAGAGATTTTTACTGAGCCCCATAACATGGCAAGAAAAGTTCGAACACTTTTGACAGTGAGGCACCCCGAACTTATAGCATTATATGCATCAGCTCCAAATCATGTCTTGGGTCAATAGTTGGGTTAGCCCGGCTCCCTTGTTTTGGTACCTTACGTTCCGTTATATCGTATAAGATAGCGCAGGGAGAACTACTGCGATTGTGTCCCGGTTCTTCCGGACGAGCACCTCAGTAGAGAAGCCGAAAACTGACTGTCATGATGCGGCGAGAGCTGGTCGCTGTTCGAGAAGTACTAAATCCTTAAAGATTTTTTCTGCTTAAGGCGAGGAATCGTCCTTGTTCGATTTAGGCTGTATAGCGCCCCAATTTGGCCTTCCGAATACTAGGGGCTTTGCCGAAATTTAAAATTATAGACTTCTATGGCCAAGTGAGAGTTATAAAGCCGCATAGTCCGATTGCCTTGTTCGCTGCGCCAAACACCTCCTTAAAGGACCAAAAACTTGGATAAAGAGTGTTTGGGTTTTCCACGAACACCCCAGTACTAGCTACACGGGGGCGGAAGCCGACGACTGGCCTACTTTCAGAATTTTATAAACGGCCGCTGATACTTCCATTTTGCATCATGCTTTTTTTATCAATATTTATTGCATTATGGGATGTTATTACACAATATATCTCAGTACTTATGGCTATTCTCTCTTATTTTACAAGGTTTACCATGAAGAGGGGGAATGCCGGCAGCTGGAATTCTGGCTGGAAAAGGAGCAAACGTTGGAAACCTATTCTGCGCAACTCCAAAAGTCCTGAAACTCCACGAAACAACCTTTTGGAATTAATAAGAATTTATAAGCGAAAGAAATACACCAGGGGGCCCACACCCTGTCCAGGAGACAGGGGGGTGCGCCCCCCCTATAGGGCGTGCCCCCTATCTCCTGGGCCCCCTAGTGGGCCTCCGGTGTCCATCTTCTGCTATATCATCGCTTTTACCCTGGAAAAAATCGTGGGCAAGCTTACGGGACGAACTCCGCCGCCACGAGGCGGAACCTTGGCGGAACCAATCTAGGGCTGTGGTGTAGCTGTTCTGCCGGGGACACTTCCCTCCGGGAGGGGGAAATCATCACCAACATCATCACCAACGATCCTCTCATCAGGAGGGGGTCAATCTCCATCAACATCTTCACCAGCACCATCTCCTCTCAAGCCCTACTTCATCTCTTGTATCCAATCTTGTATCCAAAACCACAAATTGGTACCTGTGGGTTGCTAGTAGTGTTGATTACTCCTTGTAGTTGAGACTTATTGGTTTACTTGGTGGAAGATCATATGTTCAGATCCTTAATGCATATTATTACACCTCTGATTATGAACATGAATATGCTTTGTGAGTAGTTACGTTTGTTCCCGAGGACATGGGTGAAGTCTTGCTATTAGTAGTCATGTGAATTTGGTATTCGTTCGATATTTTGATGAGATGTATGTTGTCTTCTCCTCTAGTGGTGTCATGTGAACGTCGACTACATGACACTTCACCATTATTGGGCCTAGAGGAGGGCATAGGGAAGTAATAAGTAGATGATGGGTTGCTAGAGTGACAGAAGCTTAAACCCTAGTTTATGCGTTGCTTCGTTAGGGGCTGATTTGGATCCACATGTTTCATGCTATGGTTAGGTTTACCTTAATACTTTTGTTGTAGTTGCGGATGCTTGCAATAGGGGTTAATCATAAGTGGGATGCTTGTCCAAGTAAGGGCAGTACCCAAGCACCGGTCCACCCACATATCAAATTATCAAAGTACCGAACGCGAATCATATGAGCGTGATGAAAACTAGCTTGACGATAATTCCCATGTGTCCTCGGGAGCTCCTTTATCATTATTAGAAGTTGTCCAGGCTTATCCTTTGCAACATAAAGGATTGGGCCACCTTGCTGCACCTTATTTACTTTGTTTACTTGTTACTCGTTACTATTTATCTTATCACAAAACTATCTATTACCTACAATTTCAGTGCTTGCAGAGAAACCTTACTGAAAACCGCTTATCATTTCCTTCTGCTCCTCGTTGGGTTCGACACTCTTACTTATCGAAAGGACTACGATAGATCCCCTACACTTGTGGGTCATCAAGACTCTTTTCTGGCGCCGTTGCCGGGGAGTGTAGCGCTTTTGGTGAGTGGAACTTGGTAAGGAAACATTTATATAGTGTGCTGAAATTTTCTGTTACTTGTCACTATGGAAACTAATCCTTTGAGGGGCTTGTTTGGGGTATCTTCACCCCAACCAGAAGAGCAAAGAGTTGCTCCTCAACCTACTGAACTTTATGAAAATATTTATTTTGAGATTCCTTCGGGTATGATAGAGAAACTGCTAGCTAATCCATTTGCAAGAGATGGAACATTGCATCCCGATTTACACCTTATCTTTGTGGATGAAGTTTGTGGATTATTTAAGCTTGCAGGTATTCCCGATGATGTTGTCAAAAGGAAGGTCTTCCCTTTATCTTTGAAGGGAGATGCATTGACATGGTATAGGCTATGTGATGATACGAGATCTTGGAATTATAAGCGATTGAAGTTGGAATTTCACCAGAAGTTCTATCCTATGCATCTTGTTCATCGTGATCGTAATTACATATATAATTTCTGGCCTCGCTAAGGAGAAAGCATCGCTCAAGCTTGGGGGAGGCTTAAGTCAATGTTATATTCATGCCCCAATCATGAGCTCTCTCGGGAAATGATTATTCAAAAATTTATGCTCGGCTTTCTCTTGATAATCGCAACCTGCTCGATACTTCCTGTGTTGGTTCTTATATGCTGAAGACTATTGATTTCAAATGGGACTTATTGGAAAGAATTAAACGCAACTCTGAAGATTGGGGTTCCGACGATGGTAACGAGTCAGGTATGACACCTAAGTTCGATTGTGTTAAATCTTTTATGGATACCGATGTTTTTCGTGGATTTAGCGCTAAGTATGGACTTGACTCTGAGATAGTAGCTTCCTTCTGTGAATCTTTTTCTACTCACGTTGATCTCCCTAAAGAGAAGTGGTTTAAATGTAATCCTCTTGTTGAAGTTAAAGTAGTTGCACCTATTACAGTCGAAGAAAAGACTATTACCTATAGTGATCCTATTGTCCCTACTACTTATGTTGAGAAACCACCTTTTCCTGTTAGGGTAAAGGATCCTGCTAAGGCTTCGACTGTTGTTCATAAGAGTAATACTAGGACTTATACACTTCCTGAGCAAATTAATGTTGAACCTAGTATTGCTATTGTTAAAGATCTCTTGGATGATAATTTAGATGGGCATGTTATTTATTTCTATGATGAAGCTGCTAATATTGCAAAACCAGATGCTAAGATACATAGGCCCGTTGTAGGCATGCATGTTATTTCTGTTAAAATAGGAGATCATTGCTATCATGGCTTATGTGATATGGGTGCTAGTGCTAGCGCAATACCCTGTGACTTATATAAAGAAATTATGCATGAGATTGCACCTGTTGAATTAGAAGATATTGATGTCACAATTAAGCTTGCTAATAGAGATACTATTTCACCAATTGGGATTGTTAGAGATGTTGAAGTCTTGTGTGGGAAGGTTAAATACCCTGCTGATTTTCTTGTTCTTACTTCCCCTCAAGATGACTTTTGCTCCCATTATATTTGGTAGACCCTTCCTGAACACTGTTAAAGCTAGGATTGATTGTGAAAAGGATGTTGTTACGATTGGCTTAGATGATATAACTCATGAATTTAATTTTGCTAAATTTCATAGACAACCCCGTGATAGAGAATTACCTAGTAAAGATGAAATAATTGGTCTTGCTTCTATTGCCGTGCCTCCTACTGGTCCGTTAGAACAATATTTGCTAGACCATGAAAATGATATGTTTATGAAAGAAATAAGGGAAATAGATGAATTATTCCTTAAACATGAACCTATCTTGAAACATAACCTTCCCGTTGAAATTCTTGGGGATCCTCCTCCACCCAAGGGTGATCCCGTGTTTGAACTCAAACCTTTACCTGATAATCTTAAGTATGCTTATCTTGATGAAAAGAAAATATATCCTGTTATTATTAGTGCTAACCTTTCAGAGCAAGAAGAAGAAAGATTATTGAAAACTCTCAAGAAGCACCGAGCTGCTATTGGATATACTCTGGATGATCGTAAAGGCGTTAGTCCCATGTTATACCACAACAAAATTAAATTGGAGGACGATGCCAAACTAGTTAGAGATCCCCAACGACGACTAAATCCTAAAATGAAAGAAGTGGTAAGAAAGGAGATACTAAAGCTCCTTGAGGCAGGTATAACTTATCCCGTTGCTGATAGCGAATGGGTAAGTCCTGTCCATTATGTTCCTAAAGAGGGAGGTATTACCGTTGTTCCTAACGATAAAGATGAATTGATCCCACAAAGAATTATTACAGGTTATAGGATGGTAATTGATTTTCGTAAACTAAATAAAGCTACTAAGAAAGATCATTACCCTTTACCTTTTATTGATCAAATGCTAGAAAGACTATCCAAACATACACATTTCTGCTTTCTAGATGGTTATTCTGGTTTCTCTCAAATACCTGTCTCAGCGGGAGAGCAAGCAAAAACTACTTTTACTTGCCCTTTCGGTACTTTCGCTTATAGACGTATGCCTTTTGGTTCATGTAATGCACCTGCTACCTTTCAAAGATGCATGATGGCTATATTCTCTGATTTTTGTGAAAAGATTTGCGAGGTATTCATGGATGACTTTCTGTTTATGGATCCTCCTTTGATAATTGTTTGAGCAACCTTGATCGAGTTTTGCAGAGATGCGAAGACACTAGTCTCGTCCTGAATTGGGAAAAGTGTCACTTTATGGTTAATGAAGGCATTGTCTTGGGGCATAAGATTTCCGAGAGAGGTATTGAAGTTGATAAAGCTAAAGTTGATGCTATTGAAAAGATGCCATGTCCCAAGGACATAAAAGGTATAAGAAGTTTCCTTGGTCATGCCGGTTTTTATAGGAGGTTCATTAAGGACTTTTCTAAAATCTCTAGGCCTCTGACTAATTTATTGCAAAAAGATATTCATTTTGTCTTTGATGATGATTGTGTAGAAGCATTTGAAATACTTAAGAAAGCTTTGATCACTGCACCTATTGTTCAGCCACCTGATTGGAATTTACCTTTTGAAATTATGTGCGATGCTAGTGATTATGCTGTAGGTGCTGTTTCTAGGGCAAAGAGTTGATAAGAAATTGAATGTTATACAGTATGCTAGTAAGACTCTTGATACTGCCCAGAGAAATTATGCTACTACTGAAAAAGAGTTCTTAGCAGTTGTGTTTGCATGTGATAAGTTTAGACCTTATATTGTTGATTCCAAAGTTACTATTCACACTGATCATGCTGCTATTAAGTATCTTATGGAAAAGAAAGATGCTAAGCCTAGACTCTTAGATGGGTTCTCTTGCTCCAAGAATTTGATTTGCATATTATTGATAGAAAGGGAGCTGAGAACCCCGTTGCAGATAACTTGTCTAGGTTAGAGAACGTTCTTGATGACCCACTGCCTATTGATGATAGCTTTCCTGATGAACAATTAGCGGTCATCAATGCTTCTCATACTGCTCCTTGGTATGCTGATTATGCTAATTACATTGTTGTTAAATTTATACCACCTAGTTTCACATACCAGCAAAAGAAAAAGTTCTTTTATGATTTAAGACATTACTTTTGGGATGACCCACACCTTTATAAAGAAGGAGTAGATGGTGTTATTAGACGTTGTGTACCTGAGCATGAACAGGAACAGATCATATGCAAGTGTCACTCTGAATCATATGGAGGACACCATGCTGGAGATAGAACTACACACAAGGTACTACAATCTGGTTCTTATTGGCCTACTCCCTTCAAAGATGCTCGCAAGTTTGTCTTATCTTGTGATGAATGTCAAAGAATAGGTAATATTAGTAGACGTCAAGAAATGCCTATGAATTATTCTCTTGTTATTGAACCGTTTGATGTTTGGGGCTTCGATTATATGGGACCTTTTCCTGCCTCTAATGGTTATACACATATTTTAGTTGTTGTTGATTACGTTACTAAGTGGGTAGAAGCTATTCCAACTAGTAGTGCTGATCATAACACTTCTATTAAAATGCTTAAAGAAGTTATTTTTCCGAGGTTTGGAGTCCCTAGATATCTTATGACCGATGGTGGTTTACATTTCATTCATGGTACTTTCCGTAAGATGCTTGGTAAGTATGATGTCAATCATAGAATCACATCTCCCTATCATCCGCAGTCTAGTGGTCAAGTAGAGTTGAGCAATAGATCTAGAAAGAATTGGTCCAAAAAACTTGATGATGCATTATGGGCCTATAGAACTGCATACAAAAATCCTATGTGTATGTCTCCTTATAAGATGGTTTATGGAAAAGCATGTCATTTGCCTCTTGAGCTTGAACATAAAGCATATTGGGCTATTAAAGAGCTCAATTATGACTTCAAACTTGCCGGTGAGAAGAGGTTGTTTGATATTAGCTCACTTGATGAATGGAGAACCCAAGCTTATGAGAATGCCAAGCTATTCAAAGAAAAAGTCAAACGCTGGCATGATAAGAGGATACAAAAGCGAGAGTTTAACGTAGGAGATTATGTGTTATTATTCAACTCTCGCTTAAGATTTTTTGTAGGAAAGCTTCTCTCAAAATGGGAAGGCCCCTACGTTATTGGGGAGGTCTATCGTTCTGGTGCCATAAAGATCAACAACTTCGAAGGCACAAGTCCGAGGGTGGTAAACGGTCAAAGAATTAAACATTATATTTCAGGTAATCCTATTAATGTTGAAACTAATATTATTGAAACCGTAACCCCGGAGGAATACATAAGGGACACTTTCCAGAATGTTCCAGACTCCAAAAGGAATAGGTATGTGGTACGGTAAGTAAACCGACTCCGAAACAACTCCAAGGGCATTTTTTATCAGTTTTGGATCATTTAAGAATTTCAGGAAGAAAGAAGTAGTCCGAAAGGGACACTAGGCTCCCATGAGAGTGGAGGGTGCCCCCCCCCTATAGGGCGCGCCACCTGTCTCGTGGAAACCTCGTGTGCCTCCCGGACTCCGTTTTCTTGCATATTAGGTATTTTGGTCGGTAAAAATTCATTATATATACTCCCAGAGGTTTTGACCACCGTATCACGCAAATATCCTCTGTTTTCGTTTCGAGCTGTTTTCTGTTACAGATCTAGAGCATTATGGCATCTCCAAGCGCTCCCAAGGACAAGTTTTTTGAGAGGGTTACGGAGGTGCTGCAACACCCTCAAACCATTGAGATGCATGAGGGGGTGCTACACATCCGTGATGTGGAGGGACCCAAGCGTACCAGAAGCATGGAGACAAAGCTTGAAGCTATGGAACAACAAGTTTTCAAGTGCCAAGGGATGGTGGAGCGTGGACTTAACGCTAACCAGATGATGATCACAGAGTTCACCAACAACCACAAGCTAGACGCCAAAGTCATTGGGGAGACCATCTTCAGGCTTCAAGAGAAGATCGAGCACCTCCAAGCCCAGATCTATGACCTGCAAAACCAGAACTGTGAGTATGAATATAGATTCAAAAGGGTGAGTTTGGCTACAGATTTAAGGATCCTGGAGACTCAATCATCCTTCTACGATGGTGAGCCTATGCCTTGGAAGATGGACGACAAGCCTACATCATCAAAAAACCATACTTCACCTTCTCCAAGGACATAATCACTTGGGTATGGGCACTCTCCCTTGGCAACTGCCAAGCTTGGGGGAGGTGCCCCGGTATCGTATCACCATCACACTCCTATCTTTACCGCTTTACTTAGTTCGATCCTTTTAGTAGTATCTTGATCTAGTAGATTGAAGTTTTGATATCAACTAGTTTTGAGTTTTGCTTAATGATCTCTTTTTGTAATCGAGTCCGTGAGTTATTTATAATAAAGATTAGTGTTGAGTCAAGGGCTTTTGCTTTGTTGCTATGATCTTGAGAAAAATAAGAAGAATAAAAGAGTTCGTATTGATCTTATGGATAGTGATAACTTCACATATAGAAAGTATGAGGCATAAAGGTTGTTGAGAGTTGATAAACGTAGTTTTGGTCATCATTGCAATTAATAGGAAATAATAAGGAAAGAGAGGTTCACATATAAATACACTATCTTGGACATCTTTTATGATTGTGAGCACTCATTAAGTATGACATTCTAAAAGAGTTGATGATGGATAAGGAAGACAACATAATAATTTATGTTTTCTCACATCTCAGTTAAAGTATGTTGTCATTGACCTTCCGAACATGTTGAGCTTGCCTTTCCCCCTCATGCTAGCCAAATTCCCAGCACCAAGTAGAGATACAACTTGTGCTTCCAAATACCCTTAAACCCAGTTTTGCCATGAGAGTCCACCATATCTACCTATGGATTGAGTAAGATCCTTCAAGTAAGTTGTCATCGGTGCAAGCAATAAAAATTGCTCCCTAAATATGCATGACTTATTAGTGCGGAGAAAATAAGCTTTATACGATCTTGTTATGGAAGCAATAAAAGCGACGGACTGCATAATAAAGGTCCATACACAAGTGACATATAAAGTGACGTTCTTTCGTACTAAGATTTTGTGTATCCAACCCTAAAAGCGCATGACAACCTCTGCTTCCCTCTGCGAAGGGCCTATCTTTTACTTCATGTTCTTACTTTATGCTTTTATTTTGTGCTTGAGTCAAGGTGATCTTCACCTTTCCCTTTTTCATTTTATCCTTTGGCAAGCTCCTCGTGTTTGAAAGATCGTGATATACATATCCAATTGGATGTTCGTTAGCATGGGCTATTATTGTTGACATCACCTAAAGGTGAATACGTTGGGAGGCAACACAATAAGCCCCTATCTTTCTCAGTGTCCGTCTGAAACTCCATAACCACAAGTATTGCGTGAGTGTTAGCAATTGTAGAAGACTATATGATAGTTGAGTATGTGGACTTGCTGAAAAGCTCTATTGTTGACTCTTTCTGATGTTATGATAAATTGCGATTGCTTCAATGACTGAGATTATAGTTTGTTAGTTCTTAATGAAGTTTGTGAACCATACTTGATATTGTGAATTGATTGTTACTTGAGCATAAGAAATTATATAATGGAATCTTATATGTTGCTGTTATAAGAATGATCATGATGCCCTCATGTCCGTATTTTATTTTTATCGACACCTCTATCTCTAAACATGTAGACATATTTTCGATTTAGGCTTCTGCTTGAGGACAAGCAAGGTCTAAGCTTGGGGGAGTTGATACGTCCATTTTGCATCATGCTTTTATATCAATATTTAGTGCATTATGGGTTGTTATTACACAATATATCTCAGTACTTATGGCT
Organism: Triticum aestivum; assembly: GCF_018294505.1. NCBI lineage: Eukaryota > Viridiplantae > Streptophyta > Magnoliopsida > Poales > Poaceae > Triticum > Triticum aestivum. Next base: position 644,405,780 of record NC_057807.1, read on the forward strand.
ATTCTCTCTTATTTTACAAGGTTTACCATGAAGAGGGGGAATGCCGGCAGCTGGAATTCTGGCTGGAAAAGGAGCGAACGTTGGAAACCTATTCTGCACAACTCCAAAAGTCCTGAAACTCCATGAAACAACTTTTTGGAATTAATAAGAATTTATGAGCGAAAGAAATACACCAGGGGGGCCACACCATGTCCAGGAGACAGAGGGGCGCCCCTCCTGATAGGGCGCGCCCCCTATCTTCTGGGCCCCCTGGTGGGCCTCTGGTATCCATCTTCTTCTATATCATCGCTTTTACCCTGGAAAAAATCGTGGGCAAGCTTACGAGACGAAACTCCGCCGCCACGAGGCGAAACCTTGGCGGAACCAATCTAGGGCTCTGGCGGAGCTGTTCTGTCGAGGACACTTCCCTCCGGGAGGGGAAATCATCACCAACGTCATCACCAACGATCCTCTCATCGGGAGGGGGTCAATCTCGATCAACATCTTCACCAGCACCATCTCCTCTCAAACCCTAGTTCATCTCTTGTATCCAATCTTGTATCCAAAACCACAAATTGGTACTTGTGGGTTGCTAGTAGTGTTGATTACTCCTTGTAGTTGATACTTATTGGTTTACTTGGTGGAAGATCATATGTTCAGATCCTTCATGCATATTATTACACCTCTGATTATGACATGAATATGCTTTGTGAGTAGTTACGTTTGTTCCTGAGGACATGGGTGAAGTCTTGCTATTAGTAGTCATGTGAATTTGGTATTCGTTCGATATTTTGATGAGATGTATGTTGTCTTCTCCTCTAGTGGTGTCATGTGAACGTCGACTACATGACACTTCACCATTATTGGGCCTAGAGGAGGGCATAGGGAAGTAATAAGTAGATGATGGGTTGCTAGAGTGATAGAAGCTTAAACCCTAGTTTATGCGTTGCTTTGTTAGGGGCTGATTTGGATCCACATGTTTCATGCTATGGTTAGGTTTACCTTAATACTTTTGTTGTAGTTGCGGATGCTTGCAATAGGGGTTAATCATAAGTGGGATGCTTGTCCAAGTAAGGGCAGTACCCAACCACTGGTCCACCCACATATCAAATTATCAAAGTACCGAACGCGAATCATAAGCGTGATGATAATTCCCATGTGTCCTCGGGAGCTCCTTTATCATTATTAGAAGTTGTCCAGGCTTATCCTTTGCTACATAAAGGATTAGGCCACCTTGCTGCACCTTATTTACTTTGTTTACTTGTTACTCGTTACTATTTATCTTATCACAAAACTATATATTACCTACAATTTCAGTGCTTGTAGAGAAAACCTTACTGAAAACCGCTTATCATTTCCTTCTGCTCCTCGTTGGGTTCGACACTCTTACTTATCGAAAGGACTATGATAGATCCCCTACACTTGTGAGTCATCAGCCGCACAGAAGGTAATATTTTAAATCAACAAAGTTTTATGCAGTGCAAACAATACAAAGACGACATGAGTACATTCACTCAAAGATTAAGTTCTTGGTGCATTCATCGGCCACAAGATGAGCGCCTTTCATAACGTCGTCATTATATTTCTCGGGGTAGAGATGCTCCTTACCCTCCGGGGGGCCATCCTTCACCAGCTTCTCAGCGTCCAGTTTGGCCCAATGCATCTTCGCACGAGCAAAGGCCCGACGGGCACCCTCAATGCAGACGGACTACTTGATAACTTCAAGACGCGGAGAGGCACTTACCATCCGCTTTATAAGGCTGAAGTAGCTGTCGGGCAGGGGCTCACCAGGCCACATCCAGACTATGAGGTCCTTCATGGCCAGTTCGGCCGCCCTGTGGAGTTCGACCAATTGCTTCAGTTGGTCACTCAGAGACATTGGGTGTTCGGCTCCAGTATACTGGGACCAGAACAGCTTCTCCGTCGAGCTCCCCTCTTCGGCACGGTAGAACTCCGCGGCATCCGATATGCTGCGTGGCAGATCTGCGAATGCCCCTGGAGAGCTCTGAATGCGGGTGAGTAAAAGAAATGTCTCCTCCACATGCTTTCTTTGCATAATGAATGCCTTACCCGCTGCTATCTTCTTGGCCGCCTGGATTTCCTGGAGGGCCTTTTGGGCTTCGGCCTTGGCATCTTTTGCGCTCCCGGGGGCTTTGGCAAGCTCGGACGCTTGCGTCTTGAAGTCATGCTCCAAGGACTTGAACTTCTTGCCGAACTCCTGGAGCTCTTGTTGTACCTCCCCACCCGAGCATCTTGCTTTTCACGCTCGGTGCGCTCTGTGGCCGCCTTCGCTTCGGCCTCGGACAACACTTTCTTCAGGGCCACCACTTCGGTCGTAGCCCCTATTAAAAATCATGATGCTTTTTGTTAGCATCATCAATTTTTCTCCTCTATATGACAGACGGATGCGGTATCACTTACCTTTGTTCTCCTCGAGCTGCCTCTTCACGAGGCCGAGCTCTTCTTTGGCCTTCCCCAGGTCCTGCCGGAGTCCGGTGACCTCAGATGTGCGTGCAGCGGCGGTCAGCAGCAACGCCTGCTTATTAACATAGACAAGTACTGCCAGACTCCTGCGGATTAAAAATTGACCCTCCGTTTGGCTTTTCTTTCCGAACACCAAACAGAGTATCAGGGGCTACTGTCTGCCGGGTGATATTTTCTCACACTTTTCATTACTTACCTCAAAGCCTGTTAGGAGGCTGGTGCAGGCTTCGGTCAATCCGCTTTTGGCAGACCGGACCTTCTCAATCACCGTACTCATAAGAGTACGGTGCTCTTCGTCAATGGAAGCGCCGCGAAGCACTTCCAGCAAATTATCCGATGCCTCCGACTGGGCGGAGGTCATCAGCACGGCCGGCTCGCCCTCCTTAGCGATGGGCTGCCTACTTGAATCCGGAACTTGTGGAGGCTCCGGTACAGTAACCAGCGGGGAGCCAGATTTGCTGTGGCTCCCGTCTGCATGACCCATGGGGATCTTACCCCCCATGTGCCCGGCATCTGGGATTTTTCCTTGGGGCATCTCCAGAACCGTTGCCCCCTGCTCTGGTATCCTTTAGGACAACACCTCGATGTTGTCCGCAGGTCGTGGGGAGGTGCCCGTCAGGAGTGAATCCATCTCCGACTCACTCAAGGACACATCCAAAGAGGATACCCCGAGATTAGACCCGACCGGACTGCATACACGTGTTCGACGTTATTACAAACTATGAAGATAAAGTCGCATGAAAGGTATTACAGAGTGCGGATACTTACGACCTCGCCCGGGGATTGCCCCTGGGCAGCCACTCCTCGTCGCTGTAGGCGGCCGTGGTGGAGTGATCTAGAAGGGATGTGTTTGCCTTCTTCGGCGTCCTGGCCTCCCCCTATGGGGCGGCTTTCCTTTTCTTCTCCCCCCAAGTGTGGGGAGGGGGCATTTCTTCATGTTTCCCCCCGTCTCCATGGGAGGAAACTGCCTCGGCGTCCTCGGACGACGAGTCTATCACGGCCCTCCGCCGGAGACCTTTCCTGGTCTCCACGGCCGCTTTCTTGGACCTTTCGGCCTCCCTGGATGGGGCGGCCATCCTCTTCTTCTCCTCCCCTTCGTGGGAGTAGTGCGCCTCATCGTCTCCGAGTGAGGCGTCCGGTGCAATTTCGCGTCGGAGAACCTTCCTGGTCCCCGTGGCCTTCTTTTCGGCCTTCTTCTCCGACACCTTGTAAGGCGCGAGAGCCAGCATCTCCGTCAGGAGTGTGGTCGCTGGATCTTCAGGTAGCAGAGCCAGACAGTCGATCCGCTCCGCCATCTCCACGTAATCCTGTTTTGTCAGTATGATGACTTAAAGTCCTCCCACGAACACGTTGGGAAAGATACATCTTGTGATACTCAGAGGACTTACCGGATTGGCAAGGCGCTTAGCGCTGAGTCCGCGGTCCTCGGAAGTGGGAAACTTCGCCGGTCTTGAATAGCACCTTCCAGACATCCTTATGCTTGTGTCGAAGAGCTCATGCAGCATCTGGTGTTCGACCAGATCGAACTCCCACATATTGAATGCCCGTCTTTGACACAGGAGGATCCGGCGGACGAGCATTACCTGGACCACGTTGACAAGCTTGATCTTCTTGTCCCTCATACTTTTGATGCAGGTCTCGAGTCCGGTCAGCTCCATAGGTTCTCCCCAGGCCAGGCCCTTCTTTTCCCAAGAGGTGAGCCGCATGGGGATTCCGGATCAGAATTTGGGGGCCGCCACCCAATTGGCGTCGCGCGGCTCGGTGATGTAGAACCACCCTGATTGCCACCCTTCCATGGTCTCCACAAAGGAGCCATCAAGCCATGTAACGTTGGGCATTCTTCCCACCATGGCGCCTCCGCACTCCACCTGCTGGCCACTAACGATCTTCGGCTTCACGCAGAAGATTTTCAACAACAGGCCGAAGTGGGGCCTGATGCAGAGAAAGGCCTCGCACACGATGATGGACGCCGAGATGTTGAGGACGATATTTGGGGCTAGATCAAGGAAATCTAGCCCATAGTAATACATGAGCCCACGGACGAACGGGTGGAGTGGAAATCCTAGTCCGCGGATGAAATGAGGGAGGAATACTACTCTCTCCCGAGACTTTGGGGTGGGGGTGATCTGTCCCTCCGCGGGAAGCCTGTGCGCAATGTTTTCGGCCAGGTATCCAGATGCCCGAAGCTTGGTGATATCCTCCTATATGACGGAGGAGGCCATCCACTTGCCTCCCGCTCCGGACATGCTGCGGATGGTCCTACGGAGAAGGTGAGAACTTGGGCGCTGGGGCTTGAGAGTGCAAGAACGGATGAGCAAAGGAGGAAGAAGGCGTGGGTGAAAGCGGAAGATCCTTATCCCTTTATAAAGGCGGTGAAAAAAATGTGTGCCTCCCCGCTTGCCCGTTGAAATTACTCATTTTCCAAGCGCCAAGATTGATGGCTCGGTTGGGTTACCCATACCCGTATTGATGAGGATCCTGTGATAAGGGGACACGATCTCCGCTTCGACAAGACGTGCCGAGGAAACTGCCTCGCAATATGTGCGGTGGACGGCTGTGAAAATGGCTCGAACGATGACTCAGACATGGTGTGATGTCACGATGTCAGCAGATTTGATTTGTGGAATATTTATCTCTCTATGGTGGTATGTGAAATTTGTCTTGCAGAGCCGTACACGATCCTTGTGTTCGGAATTTATCTTGAAGTATTCGGAGATGGAACCCGCCTTGCAATGCCGAAGACAATCTGCGTGGCGGACTCATCGTCATTGAAGCCTGGTTCAGGGGCTACCGAGGGAGTCCTGGATAAGGGGGTATCCGGACAGCCGGACTATATACTTTGGCCAGACTGTTGGACTACGAAGATACAAGATTGAAGACTTCGTCCCATGTCCGGATGGGACTCTCCTTTGTGTGGAAGGCAAGCTTGGCGATTCGGATGTTAGATCTCCTTCTCTGTAACCGACTCTGTGTAACCCTAGCCCCCTCCGGTGCCTATATAAACCGGAGGGTTTAGTCCGTAGGACAACAACAATCATACCATAGGCTAGCTTCTAGGGTTTAGCCTCTACGATCTCGTGGTAGATCAACTCTTGTAATACTCATATCATCAAGATCAATCAAGCAGGAAGTAGGGTATTACCTCCATCGAGAGGGCCCGAACCTGGGTAAACATCGTGTCCCCAGTCTCCTGTTACCATGACCCTTAGACGCATAGTTTGGGACCCCCTACCCGAGATCCACCGGTTTTGACACCGACACCCGTGCTCCCTGCACCGGCACGACAAGACCGCGTACTGCCAATGGCAGCGGTGCGCGGGCATCATCAAGAGAAAGCTCCACAGTAGCAAGTGGCTCCGGTGGCCACAGCAGGCTACCGCGCCTTCACCCCCCGAGCTGCGCAGCGTCGCCTGGCCGGGCAAGTTCAAGCCGGACCTGCCTCCTCGCTATGACGGCACCCCCGACCCCGAAGAGTTCTTGCAGCTCTACAAGCTGAGTATCGGGGCGGCCAAAAGCAACGAGAAAGTTATGGCGAATTGGTTTCCCATGGCGCTCAAGGACAGTGCCCGCTCCTGGCTCCTGAACCTGCCTCCCGGCTCGATCTCTTCCTGGGACGAGATACGTAGTCACTTCATCGCCAACTTCCAGGGCACTTGCAACCGCCCCCCGGCCGTGGGTGACCTGCGCCGCATCAAGCAGCAGCCTGGGGCGACCCTACAGAAATACATCCAGCACTTCAACAGCGTCCGTGTCAAGATCCCCAAGGTCATGGACGAGGCGATCATTTCAGCGTTCTCTAATGGCGTCCGCGATGTCAAGATGAAGGAGGAGCTGGCCATCCACAAGGAGGTGTGCACATCCCTGGAGCTGTTCAACCTGGCGACCAAGTGCGCAAGGGCTGAGGAGGGATGCCTCTCCCTCCTCGAGCTCCCAGCTGCCGACCCAGAAGAAAAGAAGATCAAGGCCAAGGACTTCAAGCACAATGGAGCAGTCATGCTTGCCGCGGAAACAGACACGAAGCGCGGCAGGGACCAGCCAGAGTCGTCCAAGGGCAGCCAACCTTTCTGCACCTACCACAACCTCCACACCCACAACCCTAATGATTGCCATGAGCTTAGGGCCGCCCGAGAAGGACGCTTCGATCGATGCCCCGAGCGCAATGACCGGGGCTACGGTCGAGGAGGAGGACGTGGCGGAGGACGATGGAACGACCATGGCCCTCGCCAGGAGTGGCGTGACCGACCTCGTGAGGATCGCTGGCAGGACCAGCCTTGCAAGGGCGCCTAGCGGGATCAGCCTCGTGAGGGCGCATGAAGGGATCATCCTCGCGAGGACCGCCCCCAGGGCAACGCATGCCTTCCTCCACTGCCACCACCACCAAGAAGGAATGACGACCATCATTAGGATGAGGGGGCTGGGGGCTTCCAGGAGCCACGTGCTATCGCTTGCATCTTGGGCGGAGCTCAGGCCCCAGCCTCTCAGCGCATCTTCAAGTAGTTCGCTTGCGAGGTGAACGCAATCCTCCCCAAGCTCGAGGCCACGTGCCTGCTCAGGTGGTCCAAGTGCGCCATAACCTTGAGTTTAGTGGATCAACTCATGTGCACGGCTACTGCCGGCATCCTCCCGATGCTCTGTTCCCCAGTCATCAGCAACGTGCAGGTCACCAGGACCCTCATCGATGGCGGCGCAGGCCTTAACGTCCTGTCCGTCGAGATGTATGACAACCTTCAAGTGCCATATGATCAGCTCCAGCCTACCAAGCTTTTTTCAGGAGTTACCGACGGCTCCAACACCCCGATAGGGTAGGTCCACCTCCCTGTCACCTTTGGACAGCGCGACAACTACCGCACCGAACTCATCGACTTCGACGTCGCCCACATCCACCTGCCATACAATGCCATCCTAGGGTATCCAGCCCTGGCCAAGTTCATGGCGGTGACCCACCACGGCTACAACGTCCTCAAGATGCCAGGAAGCGGCGGAATCATCACGTTTCCCTGTGAAGAGAGAGATGCGGTGTGCTCCCTCGAGCGTGCCTTTCAAGCCGCATCAATCGAGGATCCAAGCAGCAAAGGCGAGAACCCTCCGGAGGCCATCCCCAAGAAGAAGAAACAACCGCTTCACCCGAGGCCTCAGGAGGTCAGGATCTTGGGTGGTGCCGCGTCAGGATCGGCGCCCGTGCATGGAGTGCCTTCTTCCATCGCATAGGAAGGCGCGCCCAGCGCCCTCCTCGGGAAAGGCTTGGGGGCTCTCTTCTGGAGGGCCTCAGACCTTGCCAACATCATGAGGGAGGCGCTCGGGCATCAATTGGAGGCGTGCTTCACGGCACGTTTCCCTCAGGAAGGCGTGGGGCAAGGGAAGCCCGTCGTTCAGGAATTCATCACCAAGACCACTCAGGAGCTTCAGGAAGCAAGAGCCATGCGCGGCGATCGCCTCATGCCTGGCGTGGCTCCCCATCCAGGCGAGGATGGCGGGCTGCGCGTCTGCATCGACGTCCTACGGCTCAACCGAGCCGCATCTCTGGAGTGTTTATGGCCTTCGCGCATGGGACGTTGCGAGGGCCTGCCACACAGCTACGTTCGCATGCCTTTCAGCCTGCCGAACACGGCTGCCATCCACCAGCAACACCTGCGGAGCATTCTGGTGGCTCATGAGGCCAGGCACCACATGGTCCTAGCGGAGATGGAGATGATCCTCAAGGAACCGCCTGGAGTCCCAGAGCCTCCCGAGGCTCAGGGCCCCGGTGGCTCGTGAGGAACGGCCTCCTCATCGCGCATCGTCAGCTACTCCAACACCCCCCCATCTACAACGGAACCAGGTGACATCCCCCAAGTTCATTTCAGCTAGGAGCGCCCTCAGGGCTGCATCATTCCTAGGTCGCGTGGGTCCGTCCGTGTGGCATGTATCCCTTTTTCTTATGCTTTTAGCTTACCTTGCTGGGGGGCGCCCCTCGGGCTGCATCATCCCCAAGCGGATTGGGTCTGACCCAGTGGCATGTATCCGTTCTGCCTTTACCTAAGCTGGTTTGCCTTTCATGCCTAATCTGCTTGCGATTATCACCTGTTCGATTGCCATCTACCACGGGAGCCGCTCACGCTGGCACGACACTTGCGCATGGGTCCGTCCCTGCAACACCGACAAATCTAAGCGGTCGAGCTCTGGCTCAAGGCAGTGATACATCTCTAACGTATCTATAATTTATGAAGCATTCATGCTATTTTATTATCTGTTTTGAATGATTATGGGCTTTATTATACTCTTTTATATTATTTTTGGGACTAACCTATTAACCGGAGGCCTAGCCCATATTGCTGTTTTCTTGCCTATTTCAGTGTTTCGAAGAAAAGGAATATCAAATGAAGTCCAAACGGAATGAAACCTTCGGGAGCGTGATTTTTGGAATGAACATGATCCAGGAGACTTGGAGTTCACGTCAGAGAAGCTTCGAGGAAGCCACAAGGGTGGGGGCGCCCCCTACTAGGCGCGCCCCCCTATCTCGTAGGCCCCTCAGACTCCCCCGACTGACTTCTTTCGCCTATATATTCCCATATACCCTAAAACCATCGGAACGAAAGATAGATCGGGAGTTCCTCCGCCGCAAGCCTCTGTAGCCACCAAAAGTCAACCGGGACCCTGTTTCGGCACCCTGTCGGAGGGGGATCCCTCACCGGTGGCCATCTTCATCATCCCGACACTCTCCAGGACGAGGAGGGAGTAGTTCGTCCTCGAGGCTGAGGGTATATACCAGTAGCTTTGTGTTTGATATCTCTCTCTCTCTCGTGTTCTCTCTATGGCACGATCTTGATGTATCGCGAGCTTTGCTATTATAGTTGGATCTTATGATGTTTCTCCCCCTCTACTCTCTTGTAATGTATTGAGTTTTCCCTTTGAAGTTATCTTATCGGATTGAGTCTTTAAGGATTTGAGAACACTTGATGTATGTCTTGTCGTGCTTATCTGTGGTGACAATGGGATATTCACGTGATCCACTTGATGTATGTTTTGGTGATCAACTTGCGGGTTCCGTGACCTTGGGAATATATGCATAAGGGTTGGCACACGTTTTCATCTTGACTCTCCGGTAGAAACTTTGGGGCACTCTTTGAAGTACTTTGTGTTGGTTGAATAGATGAATCTAAGATTGTGTGATGCATATCGTATAATCATGCCCACGGATACTTGAGGTGAAAATGGAGTATCTAGGTGACATTGGGGTTTTGGTTGATTACTGTCTTAAGGTGTTATTCTAGTATGAACTCTATGATAGATCGAAAGGAAAGAATAGCTTCATGTTATTTTACTACGGACTCTTGAATAGATAGATCAAAAAGGATAACTTTGAGGTGGTTTCGTACCCTACCATAATCTCTTCGTTTGTTCTTCGCTATTAGTGTCTTTGGAGTGACTCTTTGTTGCATGTTGAGGGATAGTTATGTGATCCAATTATGTTATTATTGTTGAGGGAACTTGCACTAGTGAAAGTATGAACCTTAGGCCTTGTTTCCTACCATTGCAATACCGTTTACGCTCACTTTTACCACTTGTTACCTTGCTGTTTTTATAATTTCAGATTACAAATACCTTTATCTACCATCCATATTGCACTTGTATCACCATCTCTTCGCCGAACTAGTGCACCTATAAAATTTACCATTTTATTGGGTGTGTTGGAGACACAAGAGACTCTTTGTTATTTGGTTGTAGGGTTGCTTGAGAGAGACCATCTTCCTCCTACGCCTCCCACGGATTGATAAACCTTAGGTCATCCACTTGAGGGAAATTTGCTACTGTCCTACAAACCTCTGCACTTGGAGGCCCAACAATGTCTACAAGAAGAGGGTTGTGTAGTAGAGATCAGGCAGCCCCGCGCGCGTCACCTCACCAAGCCCTCAGTGCCCCCACCGTCTCTCTCGGAGCAACCGATGGTCGGCTGGCAATCATAATGGCAACTCATGCCTTTCTCATGCTGATTTGCAGGAACTTCCGGAGGACTACAGCGGGCGGCACCATGAGCTCCCTCTCTTTCCCATACGATCCGCTTGCGCGTTAAAAGGGGTCCCTGAGCATCGCGACTCAGGAGCTCTTACTGGCTCTCCAGCTCTCACCCCTGGCCTTGACCACGGCATCGCGACCTGGCATACCAGCGGCGGCTGAGCTCGCTCGAGGGCCGGGACCTGAGGATGTAGAGCACGAAGGAGAGTGCGGGAAAGAAGAGGGAAGGCTCGCACGGGCCCAACCTAGCTGCGCTACCGCTACCGACGCTCAGGTCCGGCGCAACACGAGGGAATGACTCCATACTACCAAGATAAGTTTCACGCCTGGAACAGCTGATCGCTACAGCGTAGAATTCTCACTTGGTGCGGCCCTGTGACGGCGACATTACATTCCTTTCTCACCACTCGGTGACTGCTTGCATGCTAAAGGGGACCTCTCGAGCATCATGACTCGAGGGCTCTTATTGGACCTCGGGCCGCTCACCTCCTGGCCTTGACCACAACATCGCGACCTGGCATACCAACGACGGCTGCAGCCTGCCTGGGGACCGGGACCTGTTAGAGTAGAGCACCGAGTCATCGCGAGGTTAGAAAGGGGGAACCATGCCGGGACATGACGAACTCTCACACGATTTCATAGTAAGGATAACATCAACGAAAGACATCGCAGACCCTTTACACGCCCCCGTGGGGTATTGCTTGATTCCTTGCAGGGAACAAAAGAGGAGAGCTTCGAGGAACCCTAACTATGGACGCCTTCGTGGCCTACGACATCATCAACAATGGGCCATGGAGGACCGGCGCCAACCACAACCAGATCAGTGGCAGCGACGGCCCGACGCTGCCGCCTTGCTCCGGGCGCGGCGTGAGCTCGGGGGAGCATAGCTGTCGTCGCTCGTCTCCGGGGTCTCGTAGAGCTCGGGAGAGCTGCTGGACTCCTGAGCGTCGCTGCTGCTGCAGGAGGAGCCGCTGGAGGAGAGGATGGCAGGCCCAGCCCTTGCCGCGTCGATGCCCTGACTGTCCTCTCCTTGGCAGCACTCCAGGCGGAGGCCCTCCGCATTTAAGACCTTGAATAAAAATGTGGAGGCGCCGTCGTATTCGAAATGAATCACGAGGGCGCCTTGTGTTCGGCAGACCCGGGCAACCTCACCCCAGCCTCGGGTCATGAAGATCTTGCCTGAAGAGACGACTTCGACCTCCGCTCCGGTCACCGGAGTGCCGTAGTCGGCGTGCTGCAGCCAAAGCTTGAGAGGCCCCCTCGGTGGCATCTTGGTGGAGAAGAACGAAGGGAAGCGAATCCAGGTGTTTGGAGGCATCGCCGCATGGAGCACAAGCTCGCGAGAGGATTCCGCGGCGTGGACTTCGGGGGCGACAGCGCGCATCGTCACGACGCGCCGACCATGGCTGCAATGTTGGCGGTGCTATTCGCCGCCCCTCTCTCCTGAGCCCCAGGCTAGGGCACGCAGGGGTAGTGGGTACCCAGGAGGCGACAGCTCGTACCAAGGCCTCGTCATCCAACGCGACCCCATCGCGGCGGTGGACCGACCTTTTCTTCGGCGGAAGTGGATCAGGCCCCTCCCGGTGGGCCTTCCCCTTCTCCTCGGCCAAGAATCTACGGATCGGCGCCATTGGTATCGAGACTAGAGGTGGAGCAAGGGAGAAGAGGCGAGCGGAATGGGAAGAGATGGGCGATGGGGGCTTTCACCCCTCCTCATTTATTGCCCAAAGGAGGCCAATCGTCGACCTCCACAATCGTAGGTAATGATAACCCTTTTTGCATGCAGCAGGGACTCGTCAAGTCATGCAGTTGCCGAGGCAGCGTGGGGAAGTGGAGACGCCCATGTCCAATCACTCGCCACGCGTTAACCAAGGCCGCAGGCTTTGGGGGCCCACGGCGCTCCGCACTTGCCCTTTGGCTTCGCCGCTAAGCCAAGTCCGAGCGCGCCTTGGGCCCGGGGGCTACTGTCGGCATTCTGGGAACGGGGGTCCCCACACTTGCTTGCCTACGGCCTACGGCGTGGCTCCACCAGCGGCCCAACGCGGCCCTCTTCATCAACCAAGCATTCAAGACCCTCGCGAGGGGCCAAGCCTCGCGGGGTGGACGACACAAGGCCTCCTCAAGAGCGGCCGCATCAGGCAGGCTAACGAGGGAGGCAGAGAGATCAAGGCAAGGGGTACCTCACGAGGTTCTCGTGACGCAAGCAATGACGACCAAGGCCAGGCGGGCGCCAGCGTGCAGTGTACTTGTTTCCCCTTTGGTTCTAAGGGGGCAAGCGCAGGCGCGGAGTACCAAGGCATCAGGAAAAGGTTTTCCAGGTGCAACAAGACCAGGACTAGCAGGACGGCAAGAAGGAGGTCATTGTGGAGCCCAAGACGGCATCATCACCGGAGCCTTTGGCAGGCGAAGACCACCTTTAGTCAGGATAGCTTGTACTAGCTGTCCCCCTTCAAATTGGCCGTTGTTGGATCCCTTCCCTCTCAATATTTGGGGAGAGGACCAGGGCCTCTATAAATAGGACTAGCCACCACCATACGCAAAGACAAACCAGAGGGATCCATTCGAACTAGAACCACCCACCGAGCACAAGAACACCTCGCCTCACGAGGCTGTTCTCCCCCTTGTACTGTTCATCATCAGCCCAAGAGGCAATCCACCACCACCACACTGGAGTAGGGTATTACATCACAATGGTGGCTTGAACCAGTATAAACCTTGTGTCTCTCATGCTGTGATTTTGTTTAGTTAAGCTTAGGGATTGCGGCGAGTCTGAGAGCGAGATTTGATAGGGGGAATCTTCATGCGCACCCCAGTGTTTGAACCTTAAGGGTTTTGCCAGAACCCGATATCCGACACAATCCTCCCACTCGGGGGCTTAGCTGTGACCCCGTACTCGCCTAAGTCACACACATCGTCAGAGATGCGTCACAAGTACAATGTATGCTCCATCCTGATCCACAAGGACGACGAGGTGTCGACTGAACACATCGTCAGAGTTGCATCACAAGTACAAGGTATGCTCCATCCCGATCTGCAAGGACGACGAGGTGTCGACTGAACACATCGTTGGAGCTGCATCACAAGTACAACGTACGCTCCATCCCGATCCGCGAGGATGACGAGGTGGAAGGGTCAAGTTCCACTCAAAATCAAAAAACATCCAAAAGCGGTAAAGGCAAATCCATCGTATTCAAAGAAAACCAAGTTCAGATAAATCCCCGCGAAAGTTCAGAACCTTGACGGGCAGAAGTACTCAGGAATCAGGCCTAAAAGAGTTTAACGGTTACATAACCACTCGGCATTCCGACGCAAATAAAGGTGGGGCATAATGTTTGTTCACTCGGCAGGAGGAGGACTTGCTGGCTCGACGAAGCTGTCAAGGTTAATGCTATCTGCGATACGAGTAGCAGCATCGATGAAGGTGTCCATGAAGGATTGAAAGTTGATCTTCTTGGTGTTGGCAACCTTGAGAGCCGCCAGCTTGTCTTCTCTGACATCCTTGCAATGGACTCGGACCAACGACAGAGCCACGTCGGCGCCGCAACGAGCAGACGACTTCTTCCATTCTTGCACTCGACCAGGGATCTCATTCAGTCGAGTCATGAGAGACTCAAGACTGTTCTGAAGTTCCGCTTGAGGTCAGAGTTTCGTGTCGATCCGCGACATCGCCACCTTCAGACGAGCAAGATAATCCACAGCACTGTCCAGACGAGATTCCAACCGCAGCACGTTCATTGCGACATCATCTTTGATAGGAGTGTTTATGGGATCAAGACCTGTCTCGATCCTCGTAGTATCTGCTTCAAAGTCTTGACAGAGTTCTGCACAGTCGGAAGAGTGGTCAGTCGACAGTTAAATAAGATGTGTCAGTCGACAAAGGCGAATCAGTCGGATAAGAGGAAATACCTTCAAGCTTCAAGACCAGTTTCTCAGCAAGCTGTCCTAGATAAGCCTCCAGTTCGCCCTTCTTTGTCGTGATACTTCCAACTTTGTCAGTCATGGTCCCCTTGTCCTTCTTCAGTATCGCGACCTCCTGATTAGCTTCAGTAACAGCGGTCTTCAGCTTGGATTTCTCTTCTTCCAACTTGTTGAACGAGGCCATCTTCTCATCGGCAAGTGCCGTTTTCTCTCGCGCCTCCTTTTGGGCTGCGCTAAGGTCTTGATCCTTCTTCTCCAGAGCCTGCTTTATTTTCTCTAAAGAAATAACATTCTTCAGATGAGCTTGGAGTTGACGATTTTCACTACGCACATATGTTCGAGTGGAGTCACTCGGTTCAAGAGACTAAAAGAAAAAAATCATGAGGAGGACAGTCGACGAGTTATTACCTCCCATGGTAGCTACTTCTTCCTGGGCCTTCTGGAGATTTTTCTTGGCCAACTCCAAGTCCAAGTTGAGGCTGATCTGCTTCTTCTCAAGTTCAACAAATTGGGCTCCAAGATCACAAGATTTCTGCGGTCAGCAAATAAGATATGTCAGTTGACAGAAACAAAGGTCAGTCACATCGGAAATTGTTCTAAGACTACCGCCGAATCAAACATTCAACAGTAGTCTCGGGGACTACACCTAGTGGGTGCACTTGGCGTGCCCCACCGGTCCGATTTTCCACTTTGCATGGTCTACCCAGCATGAGTAAGCAAAAAAAGAGATTCTCAAACCCCAGCCAACTACCAGTAGTCGACCGCGGTCTCACGGACTACACCCAGTGGGTGCAGTCAGCGTTCCCCCACTGATCTGGGTTCCACTCGGATCGAGCTATTCAACCGACTGAAAGAACAATGAAATAACATTCGACAAAGGCCCTTGCTGCATCAAACACCCGACGGTGTTCTCGGGTACTACACCCAGTGGGTGCACTTGGCGTGCCCCCACTGGTTCAGAAAAACACTCGACTCGACCTGGTCGACTCAAGCAGAAGTACTATTCAACACTAAGTGAAAACACCCAGTGGGTGATTGGATGTGAAATACAGACCCATGATAGATGCACATAAAGGTTCCAAAACGCTCATCCAGGGACACCTTACGAACAATGAAGCAACAGATGCAACTACCACTAATCGAGAGACCAGTCAGAAACCAACTGACCTTGACATTGACTTGCAGAGTAGTGCTGGCATTGTAGGCAACCTGACTGGCCTCGTGCACCACCTTCATCTGCTCCATCACAAGGTTTGCCTGGAGAAGGGCTTCCCTGAGGGCACTCGTTGGGTCGTCTGGAGTATGATATGCAGCAAAGAGCGATGACGACAATTCAGTCGGAGCGATCATAGGATCTGAAGCATGGAGCTGTGCAGGCGAAGTAGTGACTTGAGAAGCCAACGACGAGAGACAATCAGTCGAGAATGGATTGGCAAAAGAAACATTGGCCCGAGCTGGATCTCTGGAGATCAGGACCACCACCTCCGGCGCCGATGTCGACTGAGGCTCCTGGCTTAGTGTAGGACCTTGAAGTATGTCTAGAGGGGGAGTGATTAGACTACTTGACCAATTTAAAACTTAGCCTTTTCCCAATTTTAGTCTTTGGCAGATTTTAGCTATCTTAGCACAAGTCAAGTAATCTTCACACAATTCAAGCAAGCATGCAAAGAGTATATGAGCAGCGAAAATTAAAGCATGCAACTTGCAAGAATGTAAAGGGAAGGGTTTGGAGATTTCAAACGCAATTTGGAGACATGGTGATTTTTGAGCCGTGGTTCCGATATGTGGTGCTATCGTACATCCACGTTGATGGAGACTTTACCCCCACGAAGGGTAACTGTTGCGCGAGTCCACGGAGGGCTCCACCCAAGAAGGGTCCACGAAGAAGCAACCTTGTCTATCCCACCATGGCCGTCGCCCACGAAGGACTTGCCTCACTAGCGGTAGATCTTCACGAAGTAGGCGATCTCCTTGCCCTTACAAACTCCTTGGTTCAACTCCACAATCTTGTCGGAGGCTCCCAAGTGACACCTAGCCAATCTAGGAGACACCACTCTCCAAGAAGTAAAAAATGGTGTGTTGATGATGAACTCCTTGCTCTTGTGCTTCAAATGATAGTCTCCCCAACACTCAACACTCTCTCACAGGATTTGGATCTGGTGGAAAGAAGATTTGAGTGGAAAGCAACTTGGGGAAGGCTAGAGATCAAGATTCATATGGTAGGAATGGAATATCTTGGCCTCAACACATGAGTAGGTAGTTCTCTCTCAGAAATGGTAAGTTGGAAGTGTAGGTTTGTTCTGATGGCTCTCTCCATGAATGAAGAGGAGGTGGAGGGGTATATATAGCCTCCACACAAAATCTAACCGTTACACACAATTTACCAATCTCGGTGGGACCCAATCAAGCAACTCGGTCGGACCGATTCAGTAAACCTAGTGACCGTTAGTGATTTCTGTGGGACCGACATGCAACTCTGTAGGACCAATATGGTTAGGGTTAGGGAATAAAGTAATCTCGGTGAGACCGATTACACAAACTCGGTGAGACCGATTTTGGTAATTATCTAACCAGAGAGTTGGTCAGGTAAACTCGGTGGGACCGAAATGTTACGAAAGGGAAACAGAGAGTTTACATTGCAATCTCGGTGGGACCGATTGCTCACTTCGGTTAGACCGAAACGTTACAAAGGGAAATAGAGAGATTACAATACCATCTCGGTGAGACCGAGATCCCTATCAGTGAGACCGATTTGCCTAGGGTTTGTGGCAGTGGCTATGACATCTGAACTCAGTGGCGCCGGATAGAAAGAATCGGTGGGGCCGAGTTTGACTTTTGTTTTAGGTCATATGTGGATATCAGAAAGTAGTTGAGGGTTTTTGGAGCATATCACTAAGCACTTGAAGCAAGAAACTCATCAAGCAACACCTCATCCCTCCTTGATAGTATTGGCTTTTCCTATAGACTCAATGTGATCTTGGATCACTAAAATATAAAATGTAGAGTCTTGAGCTTTTGAGCTTGAGCCAATCCTTTTATCCTTAGTATTTTGAGGGATCCACTTTCCTCATCCATGCCATGCCATTCATTGAGCTTTCCTGAAATATTTGTCTTGGAATAGTATTAGCTCAATGAGCTATATGTTGTTTGGAATTACCAAAACCACCTAGGGATAGTTGCACTTTCACTTACGGCCGTCCTCCTGCTCTAATCCCTGCCCTTCCTTCCCATAGTCTTCAAAGGCACTTATTCCTCGTTGTCTGGAAGCTCAATGACGTCTCGCGGAGCTGCAACAAAAAGCAACCATAGGAGTTCAATCGACCGACAACCCAGTCGACAACACAAGTTCAGGATTGCAAGATCATACCAGCTTTGGAAGTTGCCGCATCCTCAGTCTCTTCATCACCTTGGGCTTTGTCAATATCCGTGGAGGTTCCAGAAGTTGCGGCACTGAAGAGATCATAACCCAGTCGTAAGAAAAGAGGAACGAGTCAGTAGGGAAACACAGAAAGATAAAGCACTCACACAGAAGCAACAAGAACATCCATCTTGTTCTTGGGAAAGGCCTTCCGAGACTTTGATGGAGCAACCTTGGACAGCTTGGCGACCTTCTCTGACGACTCCAGAGTCCAAGTCCAAGTGCGCTTATGCGCTTGCATACTCGGAGCCACAGCCTTGTCGCGCCCGCCTGCTGGATCATGGAACTGCTTCTATCGGCGCTCGGTGCGAGGTGGTGAGTTGACCTCCTCTTCATTGTCTGACTCATCACTCTCTTCTTCATCATCGTCATCAGGGGATTGCCAGTCGCCGCTCTCTTCTATGCTATCCGCTCCCTCGTGGGCTTGCTCCTGGGCTTGTTCCCCGTTCGTCATCGAATGCATCTCAGTGTAAACCTGCAAGGCAAGAGGTTGACCAAACATCAGTCGGATTGAGAAACAGTCGCAAGACAGATTAAAGTACACTCGATGGCAAGGATCAGACCTTGTCCGGCTGGTTGTCAGCGTCGAATGGATCGACTCTCCTGGCCCCCTGGGGTTATCTTTGTTCCCGGTGATTCTCCTCAACCACAGGGCCACCGTCTCGTCGGAAACCTCCTATGGGTGGACCGAGCGGTGTCGTTAGAGCCCGAGTATATCCACATCGGATGGTCACGAGCTTGGAGCGGTTGGATGCGTCGACTGAGAAACACCTCCAGCAAATCCATGCTAGTTACCCCCTGGCGGACCAGTTGAACTACCCTTTCAACCAACATGTCCGTCTCTACTTTCTCCGCTGCGGTCACGGTCAGTGAAGAAGTTTGCTGAGCTCGATCTAGGGAAAAAGGAGGAAGACCGGTCGACTGACCGGGGGTCGCAATATCCTGGCAATAGAACCAGGCCCCTGACCGACTCTGCAAGTGTCATGGTAGGAAAAGCGCTCCTCTCCCTCATCTGGATCCCTAAACCCCTGCACATCTGGATCATGTGCGTCCTCTCGTCGCTCAAATTTGCCTTCTTCACGGTTTGTGAGAGGATTGTGAAAATGTGTTTGAAGAGACCCAGTGCGGTCGACAACCCAAGAATTTTTCACACATAGACACGAACTCCGCGAGATATGTGATGGTATTGGGAGAAAAGTGGTGAAGCTGAGCACCGAGGAAATTGAGAAAACCTCAAAAGAAAGGATGCGGAGGAAGGGAAAAGCCACGTTCGACGTGGGTAGCAAGAAGGACACACTCACCCCGATCACGGCTGAGGTTTGATACGACTCCAACGTATCTATAATTTTGATTGTTCCATGCTATTATATTACCTATTTTGGATGCTTATGGACTTCATTCTACATATTTATATCATTTTTGGGACTAACCTACTAACCGGAGGCCCAGCCCATATTGCTGTTTTTTTGCCTATTTCGGTATTTCGAAGAAAAGGAATATCAAACGGAATGAAACCTTCGGGAGCATTATTTTTGGAACAAATCTGATCCAGAGAGCCTGGAGTGCAAGTCAAGAAAGCTCTAAGGGCTCCACGAGATGGGAGGGCGCGCCCCCCTGTAGGGCGCGCCCCCCTGTCTCGTGGGCCCCTCGGGCGTCACCGACGTACTTCTTCCTCCTATATATACCTACGGACCCTGAAAACATCCAGGGGCACCATGAAACACAATTTTCACCATCGTAACCTTCTGTATCCATGAGATCCCATCTTGGAGCCTTCGCCGGCACTCTGTCGGAGGGGGAATCGACCATGTAGGGCCTCTACATCAACATCCTTGCCCCTCCTATGAGTTGTGAGTAGTTTACCATAGACCTACGGGTCCATAGTTATTAGCTAGATGGCTTCTTCTCTCTTTTTGGATCTCAATACAATGTTCTCCCCCTCTCTTGTGGAGATCTATTCGATGTAATCTCTTTTTGCGGTGTGTTTGTCAAGATCCGATGAATTGTGATTTTATGTTCAGATTTATCTATGGTTATTAATTGAATCTTCTCTGAATTCTTTTATGTATGATTGAGTTATCTTTGCAAGTCTCTTCGAATTATCAGTTTGGTTTGGCCATTTAGATTGATCTTTCTTGCCATGGGAGAAGTGCTTGGCTTTGGGTTCAATCTTGCGGTGTTCTTACCCAGTGACAGAAAGGGTTGCAAAACACGTATTGTATTGTTGCCATCGAGGATAACAAGATGGGGTTTATATCATATTGCATGAGTTTATCCCTCTACATCATATCATCTTGCTTAATGCGTTACTCCATTCTTATGAACTTAATACTCTAGATGCATGCTGGATAGCGGTCGATGTGTGGAGTAATAGTAGTAGATGCAGGCAGGAGTCGGTCTACTTGTTTTGGATGTGATGCCTATATACATGATCATGCCTAGATAACGTCATAATTATTCGCTTTTCTATCAATTGCTTGACAGTAATTTGTTCACCCACCGTAATACTTATGCTCTCGAGAGAAGCCTCTAGTGAAACCTATGGCCCCCGTGTCTATCTCTTATCATATTTGCTTTCAATCTACTTTAATTTGCATCTTTACTTTCTTGCATCTATATCATAAAATACCAAAAATATATTTATCTTATCATACTATCTCTATTAGATCTCACTTTCGCAAGTGGCCGTGAAGGGATTGACAACCCCTTTATTGCGTTGGTTGCGAGTTCTCAGTTTGTTTGTGTAGGTGCGTGGGACTTTTGAGGAGCCTCCTACTAGATTGATACCTTGGTTCTCAAAAACTGAGGGAAATACTTACGCTACACTTGTTGCATCACCCTCTCCTCTTCGGGGAAAACCAACGCTAGCTCAAGATGTAGCAAGAAGGATTTCTGGCGCCGTTGCCAGGGAAGTCTTCGCTCAAGTCAAAACATACCAAGTACCCATCACAAACTCATCTCCCTCGCATTTACATTATTTGCCATTTGCCTCTCGTTTTCCTCTCCCCCACTTCACCCTTGCCGTTTTATTCGCCCTCTCTTTCCCAATCTCCTCCTCTCTTTTTTGTTTGCCGTTTTTTGTTTGCTTGTGCGTTGGATTACTTGTTGCCATGGCGCAAGATAATACCAAGTTGTGTGATTTCTCGAATACCAATAATAATGATTTCCTTAATACTCCGATTGCTCCTCTTAATGATGTTGAGTCTTGTGAAATCAATACTGCCTTGCTGAATCTTGTTATGAAAGATCAATTCGTCGGCCTTCCTAGTGAAGATGACGCTACTCATCTAAACAATTTTGTTGATTTGTGTGACATGCAAAAGAACAAAGATACGGATAACAATATTGTCAAATTGAAGTTATTTCCATTTTCACTTAGAGATCATGCTAAAGTTTGGTTTTCATCTTTGCCTAAAAATAGTATTGATTCTTGGAACAAGTGCAAACATGCTTTTATCTCTAAGTATTTTCCTCCCGCTAAGATCATCACTCTTAGGAACGATATTATGAATTTTAAACAACTTGATCATGAGCATGTTGCCCAATATTGGGAAAGAATGAAATTGATGCTTCGCAATTGCCCTACTCATGGTTTGAATTTATGGATGATCATACAAAAATTTTATGCCGGTTTGAACTTTGCTTCTAGAAATCTCTTAGATTCGGCCGCGGGAGGCACGTTTATGAAAATTACATTAGGAGATGCTACAAAATTGCTTGATAATATTATGGCTAATTATTCTCAATGGTACACAGAAAGATCTTCTAGTAAAAAAGTGCATGCTATAGAAGAAATCAATGTTTTGAGTGGAAAGATGGATGAACTTATGAAGATGTTTGCTACTAAAAATACTCCTCTTGATCCCAATGATATGCCTTTGTCCTCTTTGATTGAGAATAATAATGAATCTATGGATGTGAATTTTGTTGGTAGGAATAATTTTGGAAACAATGCTTATAGAGGAAATTTTAATGCTAGACCGTTCCCTAGTAATCCCTGTAATAATTATGGAAATTCCTACAATAATTCTTATGGTAATTCTAATAAGATGCCCTCTGATTTTGAGAATAGTGTGAAAGAATTTATGACTTCTCAAAATAATTTTAATGCTTTGCTTGAAGAAAAATTGCTCAAAGTTGATGATTTGGCTAGGAACGTTGATAGACTTTCGCTTGATGTTAATTCTCTTAAACTTGGATCCTCTTCTCCTAATCATGATATCAATGAGTCTCTCAAAGTAATGAGAATCTCCATTGACGAGTGCAAGGAAAGAACCGCTAGATTGCGTGCTAAAAAGGAAAGCTTTATAAAAGCGTGTTCTTCTAATCTACACAAAAATAATGATGAGGATCTTAAAGTTATTGATGCGTCTCCTATTAGATCTATGTTTCGCAATATGAATTTTAATGATTATGGGACTGATGATGAATCAACTTTGCCTAGAAGGCGTCCCAAAAATTCGGAGTCTTTAGATCTTAGTGCTAAATTTGGTAAAAGAGAGATTGGAGAATCCTCAACTTCTAATAATATTGAACCTACTATCTCGGATTTCAAGGATTTTGATTATGATAATTGCTCTTTAAAAAGTTGTATTTCCTTGTTGCAATCCGTTGATAATTCTCCTCATGCTTATAGTCAAAACAAAGCTTTTACCAAACATATTGTTGATGCCTTGATGCAATCTTATGATGAAAAAATTAATTTGGAAGTTTCTATACCTAGAAAAATTAATGATGAGTGGGAACCTACTATAAAGATTAGAATTAAAGATTTTGAGTGTTTTTGCTTTGTGTGATTTGGGTGCTAGTGTTTCCACAATTCTGAAAACTTTATGTGAAATTCTAGACTTCCATGATCTTGATGATTGCTCTTTAAATTTGCACCTTGCGGATTCCACCATTAAAAAGCCTATGGGAAGGATCAATGATGTTATTATTGTTGCTAATAAAAATTTGGTGCCCATAGATTTTATTGTTCTTGATATAGATTGCAATCTTTCTTGCCCTATTATTCTTGGTAGACCTTTCCTTAGAACGATTGGTGCGATTATTGATATGAAGGAAGGGAACATTAGATTCCAATTTCCCTTAAGGAAAGTCATGGAGCACTTTCCAAGAAAGAAAGTCAAATTACCTTATGAATCTATCATGGGTGCTACTTATGAATCAAGTGCCAAAGATGGCACTCGTTAGATCTATCCTTGCTTTTATGCCTAGCTAGGGGCGTTAAACGATAGCGCTAGTTGGGAGGCAACCCAATTTTCTTTATGTTCTTTCTTTTTGTTCCTGTTTAGTGTTAAATTTTGTTTCTACTTTCTGTTTAGATGTGTTTTTATCTTTTGTTTAGTGTTTGTGCCAAGTAGAACCTATAGGATAAACTATGATGATGGTTGATTTGATTCTGCTGAAAAACAGAAACTTTGCGCTCACGAGAAAAAATTCAATAAATCACATAAAAGAGATTTTTCATTGATTATTTTTGCTTCTGATCAATAAACAAATTTTCCACTACGTTCTATTTTTTTAGGAATTTTATAGTTAAACAAGTTTGCGTTAGTTACAGATTGCTACAGACTGTTCTGTTTTTGACAGATTCTGTTTTTCGTGTGTTGTTTGCTTATTTCCATGCATCTATGGCTAATAAATTAGTTTATAAACAATAAGGAAGTTGTAATAAAGTAGTTTTAACACCAAAATAAATAAATAATGAGTTCATTGCAGTACCTTATGTGGTGGTTTTGTTTTCTTTCACTAACGGAGCTTATAAGATTTCCTGTTGAGTTTTGTGTTGTGAAGTTTTCAAGTTTTGGGTAAAGCTTTTATGGACTATGGAATAAAGAGTGGCAAGAGCCTAAGCTTGGGGATGCTTATGGAACCCCAAGATATTTAAGAATAGCCAAAATCCTAAGCTTGGGGATGCCCTGGGAAGGCATCCCCTCTTTCGTCTTCGTTCATTGGTAACTTTACTTGGATCTATATTTTTATTCGCTACATGATATGTGTTTTGCTTGGAGCGTCGTGTATTATATTGGTCTTTGATTGTTAGTTTACCACAATCATCCTTGCTGTAGCACACCTTTTTGGAGAAGCCTATTTGATTAGAATTTGCTAGAATACTCTATGTGCTTCACTTATATCTTTTGAGCTTGATAGTTTTTCCTCTAGTGCTTCACTTATATCTTTTAGAGCATGGTGGTGGATTAATTTATAGAAATTGCTAGTCTCTCATGCTTCACTTACATTATTTTGAGAGTCTCTTAAAACAGCATGGTATTTGCTATGGTTTTAATTTGGTCCTATAATGATGAGCATCCAAGTTGGGTATAATAAAAACTATCATAGAAAGTGAATTGGACGCTATGATCAATTTGATGCTTGATAATTGTTTTGAGATATGGAGGTAGTAATATTAAAGTCATGCTAGTTGGGTGATTATGGATTTAAAGAATGCTTGAGTTGAAGTTTGTGATTCCCGTAGCATGCACGTATGGTGAACCGCTTTGTGATGAAGTTGGAGCATAATTTTATTTATTGATTGTCGTCCTTATGAGTGGCAGTCGGGGATGAGCGATGGTCTTTTCCTACCAATCTATACCCCTAGGAGCATGCGTGTAGTACTTTGTTTTTTCATGACTTCTAAATTTTTGCAACAAGTATATGAGTTCTTTTGATTAATGTTGAGTCCACGGATTATACGCACTCCTTTCACCCCTCCATTATTGCTAGCCTTTCTTGTATCGTGCAACTTTCGCCGGTACCATACACCCACCATACTCCTTCCTCAAAACAGCCACCATACCTACCTATTATGGCATTTCCATAGTCATTCCGAGATATATTGCCATGCAACTTTCCACCGTTCCGTTCATATGACACACATTACTTTTGTCATATTGCTTTTTGCATGAACATGTAGTTGACATTGTATTTGTGGCAAAGCCACCGTTCAAAATTCTTTCATACATGTCACTCTTGATTCATTTCATATCCCGGTATACCACCACAGGCATTCATATAGAGTCATATTTTGTTCTAAGTATCGAGTTGTAATTGTTGAGTTGTAAAAAAATAAAAGTGTGATGATCATCATTATTAGAGCATTGTCCCAGTGAGGAAAGAATGATGGAGACTATGATTCCCCCATAAGTCGGGATGAGACTCCGGATGAAAAAAAAGAGGACATAAAAAAGATAAAAGGCCCAATATAAAAAAACGAGAGAAAATGAGAGAAGGGACAATGCTACAATCCTTTTACCACACTTGTGCTTCAAAGTAGCACCATGATCTTCATGATAGAGAGTCTCATATGTTGTCACTTCCATTTACTAGTGGGGATTTTTCATTATAGAACTTGGCTTGTATATTCCAATGATGGGCTTCCTCAAAATGCCCTAGGTCTTCGTGAGCAAGCAAGTTGGATGCACCCCACTAGTTTTCTTTTGTTGAGCTTTCATATATTTATAGCTCTAGTGCATCCGTTGCATGGCAATCCCTACTCACTCACATTGATATCTATTAAGGGGCATCTCCACAGCCCGTTGATACGCCTAGTTGATGTGAGACTATCTTCTCCTTTTTTGTCTTCTCCACAACCACCGTTCTATTCCACATATAGTGCTATGTCCATGGCTCACGCTCATGTATTGCGTGAAAGTTGAAAAAGTTTGAGATTATTAAAGTATGAAACAATTTCTTGGCTCGTCATCGGGGTTGTGCATGATTAAATACTTTGTGTGATGAAGGTAGAGCTTAGCCAGACTATATGATTTTGTAGGGATAACTTTCTTTTGGCCATGCTATTTTGAGAAGACATGATTACTTGCTTAGTATGCTTGAAGTATTATTATTTCTTATATCAATATGAACTTTTATTTTGTATTACTTGGATCTGAACATTCATGCCACAATAAAAGAAAATTACATTATGAATTATGCTAGGTAGCATTCCACATCAAAAATTCTCTTTTTATCATTTACCTACTCGAGGACTAGCAAGAATTAAGCTTGGGGATGCTTGATACGTCTCCAACGTATCTATAGTTTTTGGTTGTTCCGTGCTATTATATTACCTGTTTTGGATGCTTATGGGCCTTATTCTACATATTTATATCATTTTTGGGACTAACCTACTAACCGGAGGCCCAGCCCATATTGCTGTTTTTTTTTTGCCTATTTCAGTATTTCGAAGAAAAGGAATATCAAAATGAGTCCAAACGGAATGAAACCTTCGGGAGCTTATTTTTGGAACAAATCTGATCCGGAGAGCCTGGAGTGCAAGTCAAGAAAGCTCCAAGGGCTCCACGAGATAGGAGGGCGCCCCCCCCCCTGTAGGGCGCCCCCCTATCTCGTGGGCCCCTCGGGCGTCCACCGATGTACTTCTTCCTCCTATATATACCTACGGACCCCGAAAACATCCAGGGGCACCACGAAACACAATTTCCACCACCGTAACGTTCTGTATCCGCGAGATCCCATCTTGGAGCCTTCGCCGGCACTCTGCCGGAGGGGGAATCGACCATGTAGGGCCTCTACATCAACATCCTTGCCCCTCCTATGAGTTGTGAGTAGTTTACCATAGACTACGGGTCCATAGTTCTTAGCTAGATGGCTTCTTCTCTCTTTTTGGATCTCAATACAATGTTCTCCCCCTCTCTTTTGGAGATCTATTTGATGTAATCTCTTTTTGCGGTGTGTTTGTCAAGATCCGATGAATTGTGAGTTTATGTTCAGATTTATCTATGGTTATTAATTGAATCTTCTCTGAATTCCTTTATGTATGATTGAGTTATCTTTGCAAGTCTCTTCGAATTATCGATTTGGTTTGGCCTACTAGATTAATCTTTCTTGCCATGGGAGAAGTGCTTAGCTTTGTGTTCAACCTTGCGGTGTTCTTACCCAGTCAAAGAAAGGGTTGCAAGACACGTATTGTATTGTTGCCATCGAGGATAACAAGATGGGGTTTATATCATATTGCATGAGTTTATCCCTCTACATCATATCATCTTGCTTAATGCGTTACTCCATTCTTATGAACTTAATACTCTAGATGCATGCTGGATAGCGGTCGATGTGTGGAGTAATAGTAGTAGATGCAGGCAGGACTCAGTCTACTTGTTTTGGATGTGATGCCTATATACATGATCATGCCTAGATAACGTCATAATTATTCGCTATTGTATCAATTGCTTGATAGTAATTTGTTCACCCACCGTAATACTTATGCTCTCAAGATAAGCCTCTAGTGAAACCTATGGCCCCCGGGTCTATCTCTTATCATATTTGCTTTCAATCTACTTTTATTTTCATCTTTACTTTCTTGCATCTATATCATAAAATACCAAAAGTATATTTATCTTATCATACTATCTCTATTAGATCTCACTTTCGCAAGTGGCCGTGAAGGGATTGACAACCCCTTTATTGCGTTGGTTGCGAGTTCTCAGTTTGTTTGTGTAGGTGCGTGGGGCTTTTGAGGAGCCTCCTACTGGATTGATACCTTGGTTCTCAAAAACTAAGGGAAATACTTACGCTACACTTGCTGCATCACCCTCTCCTCTTCAGGGAAAACCAGCGCTAGCTCAAGACGTAGCAAGGTTCTGTCTCACCCTCCGGCAACCTCGCAGCCCTGGCGGCGATCAGACCAGTGGCGGCCAGATCCTCCAGATCCTCAGGCTGGAGTGTAGATCGGATCCAGTCTCCCCGAATCCAACCCGGTGGTAGCACAGACCTTGACAACGACACCCGATTCATCTTCTTGCCCTTCGCTGTTGCCGTCGCCTTTTTAGTGCACTCCAGCGCAGCTGTCTTGTCCTTCACCATGGTGGCAGGCAGCGCACTGGTGGAGTGGCGGCGCCGAGGGCGAAAGAGGATGCGGTGGAGAGTCAGAGGAAGAAGGAGAAGAATGGGAGCATACAGTACAGACGCCTCGGCCTCGACGCCTTTTAAGGTCCTACTTCCGAGTGGCTGAAACATGGGCCCGAGCGAACATGTCAAATCCCACAACAGTCGCGCACCAGATAAGTGGCGAAAAAGGTGGCACAGAAATCAAGGCGCCCCTGTCTATCCACCCTGTTTACTGTGGTGCGCTCCGCCTCGTGCGCTTCCCCAGATTCTCGTATCCTGTGAGATCCGGGATCCGCAGTAACCAATCGCGCCAAAGATTTTGCATCATAGCAACACTCGAAGAGCACCAGCGTAAGTTCACTCGACAACTTCTGAATCGATCAAGGCGACTGAAATGAATTCGAAGTTTCAGCATGGACCTCAAATCTAGTATGAATACATGTGAAGCACAAGAGTCAAGGCAGGACCAACTTCAACCTTCTTTTCACTCGGACCTCAATCCATCCGAGGGCTGATGACGATGCCATAGACCTAGGGTAGGGTCATAGGCCTGACCTATATGCCCTACCCAAGGTCACTACCCTAGAAGCAAGGACATTCAAAGCACAACATGAAGAATCAACTGAAAACCATCGAGTGCAATCCACTCGACTAGCCACCTCACTCGGATACCCCCCAGTTTCACTCGACCTGGATGGGGTCATTCAACCATACAGGAAACCACTCGGAGTACAGAAGACTTAGAGTCACTCAGGATGGCGACGGTCAAGCGTTCACTCTGTAGTCTTAAAGATCATTGATGGCACTTTATAGCTAGTGTTACTAGTAACGCCCTACCTTAATGTACATTGAACCCTCGTAACGGAGGACGGCTGGGGTCCTGGCGTACTCTATATAAGCCACCCCCTCCTCTGGGACAAGGGTTCTCACCTTTTGTAACACACACCTATATTGCAGTTGACCCCCTCATGGCACCCAGACATAGGGCTTTTACCTCCTCCGAGAGGGGTCTGAACTCGTAAACTCGTGTGTACAACCTCGCCGTAGCTAGGGACTCGTCTCCTCATACGTACCCCCTATTCTTACTGTCAGACTTAGTACCACGATAGTCTACTTGCCTGTTTTGTTGGAACTGTGAAGGCACAATAGGTTAGAGTCCTGTGCACGGTCTGGCGGTTAGAGGGGGTCGCCTCGGTCGTGGTTGAAAGGACATTTTCTGGCTTAAGTATTTTGGTGTTGATTACAACCCATTTTGCGGACTAACCATGTGCATGAGCTACACATGCATGTTTATATGGCACAAGACGGTTAGGTACCCCTCTGGAGGGAAAAGAGTGAAGACGGCATTTTTGGCTTTTATTTGTTTGGTTGTAGAAAATCTGTACTATTAAGAGGGGGGGGGTTGTAGGATCGAAAGTATGTCTAGAGGGGGGGTGATTAGACTACCTGACAAATTAAAAACCTAGCCTTTTCCCGATTTCAATTCTTGGCAGATTTTAGCAACTTAGCACTAGTCAAGCATTCACAATACAATTCAAACAAGCATGCAAAGAGTATATGAGCAGCAGAAAGTAAAGCATGCAACTTGCAAGAAAGTAAATGGGAGGAGTTTGGAGGGAGCAAATGCAATGTTGACACAACGATTTTTGGCGTGGTTCCGATATGTGGTGCTATCATACATCCACGTTGATGGAGACTTCAACCCACGAAGGGTAATGGTTGTGCGAGTCCACGGAGGGCTCCACCCACGAAGGGTCCACGAAGAAGCAACCTTGTCTATCCCACCATGGCCATTGCCCACGAAGGACTTGCCTCACTTGGGTAGATCTTCACGAAGTAGGCGATCTCCTTGCCCTTACAAACTCCTTGGTTCAACTCCACAATCTTGACAGAGGCTCCCAAGTGACACCTAACCAACCTAGGAGACACCACTCTCCAAAAGGTAATAGATGGTGTGTTGATGATGAACTCCTTGCTCTTGTGCTTGAAATGATAGTCTCCCCAACACTCAACTCTCTCTCACAGATTTGGCTATGGTGGAAAGAAGATTTGAGTGGAAAGCAACTTGGGGAAGGCTAGAGATCAAGATTCTTGTGGTTGGAATGGATGTATTGGTCTCAACACATGAGTAGGTGGTTCTTTGTCAGAAAATGAATGGTGGAAGTGTAGGCATGTTCTAATAGCTCTATCCACGAATGAAGAATGGGTGGAGGGGTATATATAGCCTCCACACAAAATCTAACCGTTACACACAGATTCCCAAACTCGGTGAGACCTAATGGTAAAACTCGGTCAGACCGATTAAGGTCAAAATATGAACGTTAGAGTTTTCAGTGGGACCCATATGATCAACTCATTGGGACCGATGCACTAGGGTTAGGGCATAACTTAATCTTGGTGAGACCGATCACATGAACTCGGTGGGACCGACTTCAGTAATAGGCACATAGAGAGTTGGCCAGGCAAACTTGATGGGACTGATTCGCTCATTTCGGTGAGACCAAAACATTATGAAAAGGAAACATGGAGTTTGCATTGCAAACTTGGTGGGACAGATCACCCATTTCGGTGAGACCGAAACTTTACAAAGGGAACATGGAGTTTGCAATCCCATCTCGGTGAGACCAAGACCCCTATCGGTGAAACCGAACTGATTAGGGTGTGTGGCAGTGGCTATGTCAAATGAACTCGGTGGCTCTAGATTGATCAAATTGGTGGGGCCGAGTTTGACTTTTAGGTTTAGGACATATGTGGAAATGAGATAGTGGTTGAGGGTTTTGGAGCATATCACTAAGCATTTTGAGCAAGCAAGGCATTAAGCAACACCTCATCCCCTTTTAATAGTATTGGCTTTCCTATGGACTCAATGTGATCTTGGATCACTAAAAAGATAATGTAGAGTCTTGAGCTTGTTGCCAATATGTGTCCTTAGTATTTTGAGGGGTCCACATCTCTAGTCCATGCCATGCCAATCATTGAACTTTCTGAAATGATCATCTTGAAAGAGCATTAGTTCAATGAGCTATATGTTGTTAAGAATTACCAAAACCACCCTAGGATTAGTTGCACTTTAATCCCCCCTTTTTGGTAATTTATGACAACATATAGATGAAAGATTCGACAAATGATAATAAGAATGAAAAACATCGTCGCTTTGAGAAGTATGTGATAAGAAAGAGCTCCCCCTAAATTTGTGTATTATTTAAGATTTTCTTTTGAATGCAAATGCACAACCAATTAGGATTGTAGGTTACTCTTCCATGTCACATACATCTTGGTGGAGCGCTCTAAATGATAGAAATAGGAACAAGCACTCATCACCAAGGCAAAGTGAATGATCGTACATAAAAGATAGATAATATCATCATCCAAGCACAACCATTAAGCATGATATGATCAAACACATGATCATACAAAGTATCTCACACACATAAACATAAAGTATCAACCAAGCAAGCAAGCAAATAAGTAGCAAAAGAAGCAAAGCTCTCTCTCTCTCTCTTGAAGCCTATGATCTATACACTTTCTCCCCCTTTGGCAACAAGTTACCAAAACGCTTGAAAATGCATAGTGCTATGCGACTCTCTAAGCTTGATCGTCAGGAGGTGTTGTTGAGAGGACTCCAAGGATGAAAGCATTTGTTGAAGTTGATGGAGCTAATGGAGTTTCCACTGGAGGGGAAGTTGGAGCTGTGGCTGCAGGTGCTGATGTTGTAGCTCTAGTGTCTGGCACTGGCACTGCTGCAAATCTCTATGACCTAGGCACTCTCTGAAATACTTCAGTGGTTGCTTTTCCCTTCCTCTCTTCTGCTTCTTCTTGGAGCTGCTCAACTGTTGTTTGAATTTCTGTCACCTTCAAGTCAAGATCATAGAACTTTGTTTCAATGATCCTCTCCGGGCTCCGTTGGTTCTGAGTTAGGGTGGCCAATCCTTTCTCAATCCTCAAGGTAGCTTGAATAAGATATCCAAGTTGGTATTGCTTTGACTTGAGGAACACTTGTGAAGCCTCTTCAGCACTTGGCATCTTCGCTGCCTTGTCAGCTTTTGCTTTCTGCCTCTTCTCTTGAGCTTCCACAGATGTGGGATCTTCAGCATTCATGACAACAGTGTTGTCCTCAAAGTCAGGCCTCAAGGGAAGATGCTCTTTGTCCAACAAGTAGACACCTTTGCTAATCTTGGAATTTATCAACATATGTATGTGTGGAGCATACCCACGTGACCTCTTCTGGTCAGCAGCTGTTCTCTTGATGGTCTCAACAATCAAGCTCATAACTTTGAACTTCCGGGGCAAGTCAAAGAGCTGAAGCAAATTGATGGAGTGGCCTCTGATCATCCTGTGAACTCCTGATTTGGGTAACAAGGTGTGCCTCAGAATGGTGTTCATGGTGGCCAATCCAGACATCAAGTAATACACTGAGCCTAGCTTGTGTGTCTCCAAGGCTTTGTCAGGTATCTCCTTGTACATGTTGGCCATGGAGTTGTGATCCTTCTTCTTCTCAGCATATACATCAATGTCTTTCTCAGCTTCTTTGGGGGCATTTATGAGCTTGGCCCACTCATCAACAGAAGATTGGTACCTAGTACCTTCAGACATCCAGACAATTTTTCCATCAGGATAGAAATGAGTTGTTGAGTAGAATTGCATAATGAGCTCATCATTCCACTTGGTCAATTTCTGACCCACAAACTTGTCAACTTCATTGAGTCTAAAGCTTTCATGCACTCCTGGAAAGTGATCTTCATTATCATCAATATATTTCCAATCAACCCACTTCATGTCACACATAATGGGCTTCTTGTCAAGAAGTATAGTCTCATAGAAATCTTGTTTTTCTTTAGTGTGAAACCTGTAGTCCACAGCAGTTCTTCTCCTCACAGCATAGGGATCTGCTTGTCTCCGTAGTCTGAGACCTGCATCCTTTCTCTCTTTCATTTTCTCCGCCACTGGATGATTGTCATCATGGTCTAGTTTGGCTTTAATTTCCTGAGCACTTGGGCTTCATCTTCTTCTTCTTCAACCTCAGGCACTGGGGCCTTGTTCTTCTCTGCAGCAGGAATGTTCCTTGTGCTTCTCTTTGGTGTAGGTTTGGAAGTTTGAGCTGGAGCTTTGGGGCAGTCTTGGGCTTCGAAGGTGCAGTCCCAAACTTGATGGCATCCCCATCAGCTTTTGAGACTTGGGTGCTGGTGCAGCATCCTCTTCTTCTTCTCCTGCAGAATCTCTCCTCATTGATGGATTTCCATTCACTCTTGCAACAGTTTTCCTGACCCTTTCTTTTCTATTCTTTTCTTTTCTTTCCATCTCCATCTTCTCTGGGCTAAAGAGTAAATTCCATTATCTGTTGTGTTGATGCTCTGGCCTTTGACATTGGCAGTCTCTTGGCAGGTGCTTTCTTGTTCTGGCCTGGCTTGGTGGAAGCAGCAGCAGCATATTCTTTCTTGAGCACTTTTTCTTTGAGGTGACTTCCTCAACTTGAAAATCTTCATCCTCTGAATCTGAAGTTTCATTCTTTCTCTGCCTAGTTGTTGCCTTAGGCAGGTTGCTGGGAGTGCTCCTGCTACCCTCATCAAAGCTGCCAGAGGGACTAGTGCCCTCACTCAGATCCATCTGCTCCTCAGACTTGTTCTGGCTGTCACTCTAATCAGACATACTGTCACTTCAACCTGAGAGCTGACCCTGTGAATAATTATAGATGAGATAGAGTGGATGAGCATCACAAAGTGCAGAGTTTTTGCAAAATGAATGAGTCAAAAACTTAGTTTTAGTTTTTCATAGAAAGCATTTCGGAGCTACTGATTTGTTAAACTCGATGACACCGAAGCAACTTTGGAGTCTAAACTAGTGGAATCGGTCAGACCGAGACACAGTTCGGTGACTCCAAGTTTGCTAGGGTTTCATAAAGTTCTGAACTCGGTCACACCGATTTGCAACTTTTGGTCAGACCA
Organism: Triticum aestivum; assembly: GCF_018294505.1. Lineage (NCBI taxonomy): Eukaryota > Viridiplantae > Streptophyta > Magnoliopsida > Poales > Poaceae > Triticum > Triticum aestivum. The sequence continues at coordinate 644,439,356 of NC_057807.1, forward strand.
AAAATTACATGTGAAATGGCCTAAGCCAAAACGGTGAGACCGATTTCTACAACTCAGTCGGTCCGAGATGAGTTCGGCAGAAACCTAACCCTAAATTTTTGAATCAAAACTAATCTAAAGGAAGTTTTATCTGGATAGATTGATCTCATACTTGGTAAGAAACATGGCATTGTCTTTGCGCTAAGAATCAGAGGTAAAATGTTGCACAAAGTGTCGAACTCATACCCTAACCTTGCGATGAGCTCGCTACGGCGGCAACGGAGGTAAAGATTTCCGTTAACAGCGGCGGAGACCAGCGGCAGGAGGTCTCTGGCAACGATAGGACGATCCAGAGACCCGAGTCGGCAGAGCGGGACACGCGCAGGCAAATAGGTTTCAAAGAAATTTCCAAAATTTGACCCATCGGTATATATATCCTGACACTGTTAGTGTGACCGAGTGGAACAACTCAGTGGCACCAAGATGCAGAATCGCAAGCGGTTACTGCAACTCGATGTGACCGAAAAGTTCTAATCGGTTGCATCGAGATTGAAAACTAGATCAACTCAGTGAACTTGGTATGACCGAAAAGGATGAATCGGTCAGACCGAAATGCACAGAGAGGCTTTGGAGGTTTAAGTCTATGATGAATCGGTGACTCCGAGTGCTCCTCACCCAGAGGGTTCGAATTTGACTTGTTCAAACTTTGTGATGTAGCATGAATAGAGTTTGAGACAAGAAAATCATAGATAGCTAGAGGGAGTTCTTAGGCATTCTTGTCCATCCATTTGGCAAAAGAAGAAGAGCCAAACAATCAAAGTAACCAATGGATGTCCTCGAATGAGAAAACTATGCAATCAACATGCTCACACAATAAAAAGGCAAATGAAATATGTGGCAAAGAATGCACAATCACTCTAGCATCTATCAAGCAATTGGCGACGACTAGGTCATCTATATATGAGTATATTGACTTAGGAGTCAAATGAGAACATTTGATCGTAGGTCATACTCATCGTTTAAGCACAAGTGGGGTTACCACTTTTACATAAAGCATTGTCGTGTTCACACCATTAGAGTTGCTTTAGCTCAATTCTTAGAGTAAAGCTCCCCGTAGATGTGATATCCCCCCTAAGAGGGATGAACTAACCTTGGGTTTTGTCGATGATGACCTCATGTAGATGTTGAAGATGCGGATGCTCATTGTCGATGTAGATCATTTGGAGCAATCCATTGGAGTGAGTTGCACTTTCAATACCTACATGGTTTAGTCCCACAAGGAACAAACAAGGATATCCATAAACATAGAGTGAAGCACACACATGATGATGTCCATGAAAGCATTATATTACCTTGTCCCTTGTCTTACCAACAAGAGGGTTTGTGACTCCTTGAACTAGTGCAAGATGCGGAAGTTGCTTGCACTTGTCCTTGCCAAAATGAATATGAGTGAAGAATGTTGGCGGAGTCACCCTCAAGGGGGTTCTAGATGTAATTGATGAAGTAGAACTTGATGTAGTCTTGGGAACCCACTTGACCAAGGCCTTTGGAGCATCTTCAAATGCATCAATCTCCTCTTGAAGCTTGTCCTTGCTTTTTAGCTTGTGGTCTTGTGGTGGAAGATCAGCTTGAGCTTGTGTTCCCTTGGAGGAAGTAGGATCATACTTCTCTTGTTGAGGAACAAACTTCGTCTTGGGGTATTGATCTTGTTCCCACTCAACTCCATTGGCATTGAACTTTCATTCAAAGCCAACACCTTGATTCTTCCGGTGCCTTCCTTTCTTGCGTACAATTTCCTCAAATTGCTTACTTCCGGCAAGGCTCTTGTAAACACCTTTCTCTATAATTCCCTTCAATAAGCTATTTTGTTACTCAAGTGTAACTTGGCTAAGAGAATCATTAGTGGAACCAAGAGAACTACTAGAAGCAACGATATTGGATTTAGCATGATTATTGTTACTAGATACGTTGGAGACATATCAATCATCCCCAAGCTTAATTCCTGCTCGTCCTCGAGTAGGTAAATGATAAAAATAGAATTTTTGATGTGGAATGCTACCCAACATATTTATCAATGTAATCTTCTCTATTGTAGCAAGAATATTCAGATCCATAAGATTCAAAACAAAAGTTTAATATTGACATAAGAACGATAATACTTCAAGCATACTAATAAAGCAATCATGTCTTCTCAAAATAACATGGCCAAAGCAAGTTATCCCTACAAAATCATATAGTCTGGCTATGCTCTATCTTCATCACACAAAATATTTAAATCATGCACAACCCCGGTTTCAGCCAAGCAATTGTTTCATACTTTAGTATTCTCAAACTTTTTCAACTTTCACACAATACATGAGCATGAGCCATGGACATAACACTATAGGTGGAATAGAATGGTGGTTGTAGAGAAGACAAAAAGGAGAAGATAGTCTCACACCAACTAGGCGTATCAACGGGCTATGGAGATCACTACAAAAAAAAGACACATCCATGACATTTTGGGCCGAACGAAAAAAATTATGTCATACTTATGACACTTCTATGACGATAATTATGACAAAACCCGGTATCATCATAGATGTGGTGGGATCCTACTTCTATGACAAAAAATCATTACAGAAAATGGGATTTTCGTCTTGGGCGGGCCGGAGACGCAGCTACATGACATTCTTTGGGCCGTCCATGACAGAAAAAACCATGGTAGAAGCGAGGGCGAGGAAACTTTCGGGGAGTTCCCGGTTACAGAGGGTGGTCGGGGGCCGAGCAATGTGCATTTCTCTCGTATCGTACGCGCGTGGGTGCGAGGCGTTGGGCTCTAACTGAACCCGAGTGAGGCATCGCCTAACTGAACCCAAGCGATTGCACTGCAGGCTACGCGTTACTGAACCCGGGCGATCGAGCGATTCCTTCGCTACTGCTGCTAACTAAAGCCGATCGATGCTACCTCTGGATGAATAGTGAGCGTTGCTGGGGGGTTTGGAGGAACAGTGAGCATTGCTCGGGGGTTTGGATGAACAGTTCCCGGTGGGAGTGGATGAACAGGACCCTGTGGTGTTGCCTCTGGATGAACATGACCCCGATCAATCGAGCCGGTTGGGGCTGGATGAACAGGACCCCATGGAGGGCTGGATGAACAGGATGACCCCGTGGATGGCTGGTTGAACAATAGCCGGTGGAGGGCTGGATGAACAGTAGCCCGTGGAGGGGTGGTTGAACAGGAGCCTGTGGATGAACAGTCGCAGGTGGAGGCTGGAGGAGGTCGGCGGTGGATGAACAGTAGCCCATGGAGGCTGGAGGAGGTCGACGATGGTGATGAACAGTATCCCGTGGAGTCCTGTTTTGCGGTATGCCACACCCCTCCCGATGAATAAGAACCCCGTTTCGACCGTAGGGCTCCAACACAAGTCTGTTTCCTCCGTTTTGCGGTACACCACACCCCTCCCGATCAACAGGACCCTGTTTCGACCGTAGGAGGTCCAACAGAAGTCCGTTTCCTCTGTTTTGCAGTACGCCAGACCCCTCCTGATGAACAGGATTCCATTTCAAACGTGCCAGTCGAACACAAGGCCGTTTCCTTTGTTCTACAGTACGTCAGGCCTCATTTCCATCGGCTGTTCCGTCCAAGCCGGTTCTAGCATGTAACACATCATATCACTTTGCGGCCTCACGCACGGTATTCCCACGGGTGCCACCTTACCTGGCCCGGGACCGTTTGCGCCTTTTGGCTCACGTATATGATAGTTCCGCTAGCATCCATATGACAAAGAACCCGGGCTGACATGGCTAGCCGTGAACCCAAAGTGGCACTAACTTACAGGGACATGCATACATGACCCAACAACGAACGTGTCGGTCATCAGCGAGTGAATCCAGGCTGTAGCACTGGGCTAGCAGGACTCCGATGAACCGGGCTGTAGTGGGCTAACAGGACTCCGGAATTCATCGCATGACATTTCCCCGAGGGGACAGACACAGGAACGAAGAAGGACACATGCCGGTTAGCCTAAGTGTTCCGGAGTAGTAGCAAGCTACCATGGCTCAGTGGAAACACAAGGAGACATTTCCCGGTAAGAGAGGCTACTAAGGATAAACAACTAGATAGTCAGATCCCACACATACCAAGCATTTCAATAACATACACACAATATGCTCAATATGTGCAAATACAACATGGCATCACAACATGACTCTATAACTCAAGCATTTTATTCAATAGGCTCCGAGGAGCGAGATATTACAATCATGAGTCTCATGACCCAACATTCAGAGCAAACAAGTCAAGCACAAGCGGAAGCTTAACATGTCTGAGTACAGACATCTACAAAAGAAAAAGGCTGGGAAGCCTGTCTGTCTATCAGATCCTGCCGAGGGCACAAGATCGTAGCTGAGGTAACAAGCTAAACGTCAAAGTCCACGCGGTACTACTAGCGAGACTGAAGTCTCTCTACAAAAACATAAATTAAGCAACGTGAGTACAAATGTACCCAGCAAGACTTACATCAGATCTAACTACATATGCATCATTATCAACAAGGGGATGGTGGGGTTTAACTGCAGCAAGCCAGCTTTGACTCGGTGCCTATCCTAAACTACGACTGCAAGTAACTCTTTTGAGGTGGCGCACATGAGTCCACATATTCACCATATCAATACACCACTATGGATCCGCTTCCATCTCCCTACGAGAACGCCATCCATAGCACTCACGCTTATCTTGCGTATTTTAGAGTATCCACTTTCACTTTTCTATGAACTGTACAGGCAACCCAGAAGTCCTTTACCGCGGACACGGCTATTCGAATAGATCATATTAACCCTGCAGGGGTGTACTTCTTCACACACGCTCTCACCACTTACCGCCGTTTACACGACATGTACTCGGCAACCTTCAAGCGGAAGCCCAGCGAGGGTGTCGGCCACGACCTGACTAACCACACAAGTCTGTCGTCTAGGTTTATCGCCTATTCGGGTTCCATCCGCAAGGAGATCCGGCCGGGGTGTCGCTCACGGCCCCAAACGATGTGAGTAGGGTTCCCAAGCCCACCATCCTGGTGCCACTTAGTACACCGTGCCACTGTGCCTAGTCTGTCCCAAGCCCACCTGTACCGGGTGCCACTTGGTAGACTACTAACACTACCTACAAACACCAAAAACTAGTTGCAACTCCTAGACAGAGATCACATTGATTAATAAGTCGAGAGAGTCAATTAAGGATCCCAATGTGTGGTAGTAGTTGTTCATGGATCACAAACACAAAACTCAGTTCCTGAGGATGGCTGCAATGAGACAATCCACCATGTACTCCTACACGGCCTCTCACCGCTACCTTTACCAAATCGTGTTCACACACTTAGCTCACACACAGCAGGACATGTCCACACACCTCCGATTCATTCCCGATGAATCAGACCTGAGTCAACTCTAAGCAGTAGCAGGCATGACAAACAAGCATGAATGAGTAGGCACATCAGGGCTCAAACAACTCCTACTCATGCTAGTGGTTTTCATCTATTTACTGTGGCAATGACAGGTCATGCAGAGGATAAAAGGGTTCAACTACCGCAGCAAATAACAGTTGTATCGTTGTTGTCCTAATGCAGTAAAATAGAGCAGGAGTGAGAGAGTGGGATTGTATCAGAGTGAACAAGGGGGTTTTGCTTGCCTGGCACTTCTGAAGATAGTATAGTTCTTCATCGGTGTCATCGATCACATCGTCGGTACACGTCTACTGAGAGGGGACAAGCACCGACAAACAAAGAAGAAGCACAATCAATGCAATGCACAATATGATGCATGATCATGACATGGCAAAATGAGCGTGTTTTGGCTAATACAACTTAGAACAGATTAAATGAAGTTGGTTTGAACCAAGGGTTCAAATTCAAACTCCATATGTGCTTATTTAAATGCCAATTATGCAAATTGCCATATATAGCAACCTTAGGTTGTTCAAACATGCATGAAAATGGTACAGATGGATAGATTGGATTTTTTTGATCATTTTTCATATATAAATTATTTCGTTTGGAGTTACGGTTGAATTTCTATGAATTTTAGAAGTTTATACAATTTTCTGGAATTTCTTGAATTAAATTAAATCCAGAAAATAACTAATTGCGTCAGCACTACGTCACTACGACGTCAGCGGTCAACAGGCATTGACCAGGTCAAACCTGACGTGTGGGGTTGGTCAACTGCCAAGTCAGCACGTTCAACTCTGGCACATGGGTCCCACTGGGTTAATAAACTAATCTTAACCAGGAAAATTAGCCTGCTGAGTTAAACATGCGGGTCCCACTATCAGTGACCCTAGGGGGGGGTTAGTTAGGTGCTAATGACGGTGCCACGTCACCAGCCACCGGAGTTGGACGCCGGCGACCAAACCCAACGGCGGAGGATCGCCGGAGTTGCTCAGAACGGCGCTAACGAGCACCGTTTCGCGCGTGGTTTGCGGCTACGGCGAGCTGGCGGTGCGGCGCATCTAAAGGAGGCAGCGGGAGGTGCCGAGGTGCAGTGTAGCGGCGGCGGCGACGGGCGGAGCGGCGGCCGGAGTTCGGCCGGGTGCGGGAACGCGGCTGCAGCGCTCGAGAGAGCGAGTTGGGGTGCGGGTTGGGTTCCTGGCGAGGTTTGGAGCATGTTCACGTGCCCAGGAGCGACGAACACGACCTCTGGCCACGGCGGCGAGGAGCTCAGGCGGCGGTGCGAATAGGTCACCGGCGGAACGGTGGCCATGGCGAGAATAGGAGCACGGGAGCAAGGGGAGAGGAGGCAGGGGCTCACGGCGAGTCGGTTGGAGCAGACGGCGAGCTCGGGGGAGGTCGGACGGCGACGTAGCGAAGCTGGTGATCTCGGGCGGCCGGAGATGGGGAAGACAGCGTGGGTGGCGATGCAGGGCTCCCGGCGTTGTGTAGCTCCATGGAGAGGTCGGGGGCGTCGAGGCGGAGCCTTTGGTCACTCTGGTGGGGTGGAACGACGGTGGTGGCTACGACTTCGATGAGCGGCGGAGACGGAGGTTCTCGGTCGCATGAGTGAGAGAGCCAGAGAAAAGGGAAGAAGGCATGGAAGAGAGTGAGAGGGCCTGGGGGGCGCGTGGCGATGCCGGAGAAGGCCAGAGCGAAGTGGGAAGCAGGAGGTGGCCGCGGGTGGCTGTGCGCTCCACACGCAGCTGCTTCTCCTCCTGGCAGAGGAGGAAGACGATAGTGCTGCCCCTGGTGGGCCGGGCTGGCTTTGCCCGGCTGGGCTGCTACAGTGGTGGGCTGGCTGGGCTGCCAGGTAAGTAACAGGTACTCCCTCCTTCTCTGTTTCTATTTTAATTGTTGTTTTCTATTTATTTCAATCTGTTTTGATTTAGTTCAAGCACTAAACCATTTTGTTTCTTCCAATAATTTTTGCAGGGACTAAAAGGAATATTATAGAGCCCCTCACAAAATATCAGAATTATTGAAGCATTAAAAATATATATAACATATATTTCCTCCAACTCAAATACAATATGTCTTAATTCAAAAATCCAGAATGGCCTAGAAATATGTGCATCATTTTTGGCAGAGGTTTTCACCTTTACTAGAAATCATGAACATTTTCAGAGGGCATTTTAGGTTCAATGAAAAACATTTTATTTTGACCCTAGTTGAATTCATTAGCTGCTAGGGCTAGGATCAATCCCCATTTCAAGTTTCATGAAATTTAAACATGATGCATGGATGCAATGCCACTAGTTACAAACAAACTCTAGGGCTGTGACACGTTCCGTTGCCTCCAGATGAACACGACGCATTCCGTTGCCTCCCCATGAACACGACGGCGATGCAGTTTCTCTGTTCCGACCCATCCATGTACATGAGCCCTGGCCGTACGTATGCGCGAGCAGGCGTTCGAGACCCCGCCCGTATGTACGTACATGGCCGTATTTACTTTCTTGCACCCTGGCCGATATACGTACGTGTACATGCTACGTGCACGCCTCTACTACGACACGTGTGCGCCTCTACATCGACCAGTATGTACATACACGTTCGTGACCAGAATGACAATGCTACGTACGCTTTGACCAGGTGGGTCCCGACTGTCAGGCACTTCCTTGCGTGCGAAGATGTAGTTGGTGGGTCCCAGCAGTCAGGGGGCGAATCATTTCTTTTGCCCGGATGCACTTCCTTGCGTGCAAAGATGTAGCTGGTGGGTCTCAGCAGTCAGGGAGGAAACATTTTTTTCGCGAATACGGTGGCTCGTCCGATGGATCCCTGCTTTCAGGTGGAGGAATAATTATTTTGCGCGTAATAAGGAGGCACTTCCTTGCAGCTGCCGTGGACCCAGCTGTCATCCTCTCCACATACAGTACTCTTCTGATGGAAGTCGGTCATTGACTACATTGACCACGCTGCGCCGAGAGCACCACGGGGGTGGACGATGGCGAGGCCTAGGAAGGGGACGATGCGGAGCTGGGGAAGACTTGGCAGTGGATGCCCACACGGAGAGGAGTATGAGGGTTCACTAGTTCGGTTGCGGTGTGAGGCTTCCGTCGCCGCAGAATAAGTGGGGGTGTGGGTGAGTGCAGGGATGGCCTGGCCAGCGGTGGGAGTAGTAGGGGGCGGTGAGGCCTCCGTGGTAGCACAGTCGGCCATGGGAGGCAGGAGCAGGCGGCACGACCGACGCTGCTTTGGGTGGCTGGAGCAAGAAGATCAGAGGTTGAAGAAGTACTATGGTTGTTGGATGGACATTGTACAGTCACTGGAGCTAGAATTGTGCATATTGACTAATATGACAAATCCCTCCATCCCCGTCAACTTAGTAGGCCCACCAAGTCAGCCTCCCACTATACTGGGTCCCAGCTAGCAAGGGGAGTATTCATTTTTTTGTGCGTAATAAGCAGGCACTTCCTTGCGTGCAAAGATATAGCTGGTGGGTCCGAGCTGTCAGCGGCGGTAACGTTTTTTCGTGAAATTTAGAGGCCCTTTCGGTGGGTCCCAGATGTCAGGTGGAGGAATCATTATTTTGCGCGTAATAAGGAGGCATTTCCTTGCGTGTAGCCGTAGACCCAACTGTCTGCCTCTCCACGTACAGTCCACTTCAGATGCATGTCTGTCGTTGACCATGTTGACCATGCTGCGCTGACAGCACCAGGGCGGTGGACGACGGCGAGGCCTAGGAAGGGAACGACACGGAGCCAGGGAAGACTTGGCAGTTGTTTCCCACATGGAGGGGAGTACGACTGTACAAGGGTTTACTGGTTCGCCTGCCATCGCCGAAGAATAACAACATGTGTGGATGATTAGAGGGATGGCTAGGCCAGCGATGGGAGTACGGTGGGGCATTGAGGCCTGCGCAGCAGCACAGCCTACCGCGAGGAGGAGGGAGCAGGCAGTCCCGCCGGTGCTTGTTTGAGCGGCTGGAGCAGGAAGAGCAGAGATTGAAGAAGCACGACGGCTGTTGGATGGACATCCAACAGTCACTTCTTGTGCATCAACCTTTTTTAGGAAAGCCTCAAATCTATGGAAAACAACATATAGCCCATCTGCCAATATTTCTAATAACTTATAGGCCATTTGCTAATTCTTAAGGTTTTTTTTGGAGCCCATATTCTTTTTGTAAGCATTACAGCCCATATTGTGGCCATGGTTAAAAAATTATACGAAATTTTGCATATTACGGTGCGGTCCGAACTGTTTTTAATCCCGAAATTTTGAGTCACATTCAAACTGATTTTAAAAATAAATGTATATCAATATAAAATCCAACAAATTGTCCACGCATAAAAATCAATGCAATTTAAAATCTTGAAATGAAAAAAAGAAATTTGAAACAAATTGCCGGTTTGATGTGTTTTAAAAATGTACAGCCCATTTCTCATTACTGATAGGCCATTTTCTGGGCCAGCCGAATGAAGCTCTCCTTGTCTTGAAAGATTTGCAGCCCAATAGACCTGACAAAGCGACTTACTTGACAAATCACAAACAAACTGGGCTATCCATTTTCAGAAAGAAAAAAGAACTACTGGGCTGGTCTGTGGTAAACATAAAAGAAAAGGCTGTCTAGACAGGCCAGAGTGCCCCGCACAGCCCAGTTGACACCCTGCTTCCGTCTCAAAAACAAATTAGATAAATGTCACTCCAATTATGGCGATTCATAAAAATGCCACTGCAACTTCCAAACTTTGAAAAATGCCACTACAATTTTTGCAAACTTTGAAAAACGCCACTACAATTTGCCAACTTTGAAAAACGCCACTTCAGACTTCAACAAATGCCACTGGAAATGGCATGAAATGGCATTTTTCAAAGTTTGGAAATTGCAGTGGCATTTATCAAAAACACCAAATTTTTATTGGCTTGAAATAAGGAGGCACTTGCTTGCGTACTGCCATGACCTTGGCGGGTCCCTGCTGTCATCCTCTCCACGTACAATCATCTCTTGATTGTGTACGTGTCAAGTTGGTAGGCCCACAAGTCAGCCTCTAAACCCGTGACGGACAAATACAATCCATTAAAAAAAATAACAACCCATTCCATACGTTCAAATGGAAAGTTAAACATTCAGAGCAAAGTAACAGGTCTGATCCACATATAGAGTACCGAACTTCCATGTTGACAACCATCATAGCCAAGTTAACTATCTACTCCCACTAATACTCTAGTAGCGTACAAGTACTAACTTACTCTTAGCTAACTACACGTTGCCGGCCGCCATATGCGGTACACGCTAAACACCGACACTGGCATCCTCCACCTCGCCTTGGACTTGCCAGAGGTGCGATAGGGTGCGTTGCTCACGCGCGTTGGCCCTTTCCATGCCGGCGTGGTCCACTGAAGCTTCGGCTTCTAAGCGGGAAACCCACTTGACGAGCTGGTAGTAAAAATCAGTGTCGCGAACACGTGTGTGCCCGACAGCCTCCAGGGCTATTCGCCGGGAGCCATCCTCCACATAGTCGGCCCAGTTGCGGGCACTCTGCTCGCGACTCAGAGTGTCGGTGCGCTGCTGCTCCATGTCCCGCTGGCGATGCAAATCAGCGATACGCTGCTCCTCCGCCATGCGGTCGCGCTCCAACAACTCCTGCTCCTCCGCCAGGCGGTCGCGCTCCAACAAGTCCTTGATCTCTGCATTGCCATCTAAAGACCGATAGAATGCGTCCTCCCTCTGTCTGCCTTTCGGTGAAAAACCGAACACTAGTTCCGGCGGTGACTGCCTCCGGCCTCGCCTATCGCGGACGGGCGGGGGCATGGCGGACGTGGTGAGAGCGAGGATAAGTGGCGAGCGACGTTGGGCCGGTGGGGACTTATGAGGATAGAGCGAGTTGCGTCACGGTGCCACCAGAGAAGGCCGGGAAACAGTACTTATAGGCCAAAGGTAGCGCGACGATCATCGGAATTCAATGCATAAGCAGGCATGGCTTAGCGCGCCAGCTTGCCGTGGAAAACTAGAGAAACTGAAATTATGATTGTCGTCCTGTCCCGTCCGTGTTGGGTCGCACGCCGGCATGACGGTCAAATGAGTGCACTCGAATCATCCAAATGAGGTACTCCCTCCTTGTCAATAGTGATTCCACAGATTTAAAAGGCCCGCAACAATTAAAGCGCATCTTTTTCGCATCAGTTAGCTGCCTTAATTATGGTTGGCTACATGCAGGCACTCAGAATCGCTCGCAGCCACTACGCGGAGCAGCATGCAACGAGTCGCAGCCGAGGGCACGCATGTAGCCACTTAAATCGCTGGAATTAATTAGGCTTAAACTTCTGCATGCAGTTAATTATTGCCATGCCTTGGTCTTGCTGCTTTGGCTCATGGGACTAATAAATCCGAACGGAGGGAGTACCTTGGTTGGTGAGATTTTTGAATTAAGCCCTGCAAACCGGAAAGGAGGTACTAGTACGTGCGTGATCCGCTATTTATTCATGTAGGATCAAGTAGGTTGTTTCTTGAATTGAGCCCTGCAAACCGGAAAGGAGGTAGTACGTGCGTGATCCGCTATTTATCCGTGTAGGATCGAGTAGGTCAGATAGTGTATGTGTAGGATCAAGTAGGTCGTATGGTGTACGTGTATGATCACATTAGCTAATGAACGTTAGCTGGGAGATAAGGCATTTGCGAACATTTTTGTTGGCAGTTTCTTTAGATTTGCATGGCATTTTCTTCAGAGCAGCTTGTTAGTTTCTTTAGAGGTAGGCATTTTTATTCAAAAAACTGCCACTTCGGATCTTCCGGCGCAACTAAAACTGCCAGGAGCGCATTAGTAGGCTAGCTAGTGATCATTCAATAACTTGTAAACACTGAGCGAACAGAAATAAGGAACTATTAATGCATCTCAATGATTCACAGATCATATACAAATATGTAGCTCCAAAAGCAAAGATCTAGAAAAAACATTTGTTCTTCCTACTAACATGGATGCTTCTCTTGGGCAACATTCAGTACAGACTAAAAGACAAATTTGTTTGTGAAGTCTACAATTCCTCTTGCAAACATAAGTGGTTTCACCAACAGCTGGAACCATGGGAATGAACCACACATGATGGAGGAACATCCAATGCAATATTATTTGGTCTTCTCTCGATCACACGACAAGGCTATTTTCAGAATACAAAGTTTAACTTAGGAAAAATGATGCCCATTGTATAATCAGACCAAAGCAATGAAGCACCTAGTGTTGGCAAATAAATAGTACAGTACTACTTTTCAGCAGTCCATGAAGTGACTATCCAATCTTTCTGTGTCTATTTTCAAATGGCACTGCATGCAGTGACTATACTATTCTCTTGTGCAGTTCAACCAAAATTGTGGTCACTTTGTTTGTTTGCCAAATAGCAACGGGCAGACATCTCTGTCTGCACAAATATCAAGCAGCTAGTAAACATATACCCCACCTTGTATTTTCGGTTTAAACATGTCTCTTCCGCTTAGCATCTGTCATGTTTTGCACTGGACAATTTGATACAGTCATGTTTTGCCCTGGACAATTTCATACTGAATTGATTTGCTGGTTCATAGCAAAAATATAGCGCTTATTCTTCATCAGACCAAGGATATCCATGTTCCCAGTGATGGAAGAGGTGAAATCGATACAACTAAAGTTGAGCACTACTAGGAAAAGGCCTACTAATGGCGCACCGGTTTTGCCTACTAATGGCGCACTACCAGTGCGCCATTAGTAGCACGCCACTAGAATTTTTTACTAATGGCACACCACTAGTGCGCCATTAGTATCTGGTATACTAATGGCGCACCAAGCAGTGCGCCATTAGTATGTAACACCATGCGCCATTAGTATGCCTCCCGGGGGGGCATATGTAACCATGTGCTTTGTCATACTAATGGCGCACTCTGCCTTGATGCGCCATTAGTATCCTTTGGCATACTAATGACGCACTCTGCCTTGATGCGCCATTAGTATGAATATTTGGTTTTTTTTTGCTTTTGATTTTTGCACAGGTTACAAAATATATTATTGGACAGAATATAGACAGCAGCACACAGCAACAGCAGATTCATCGAATACAATAGAAGATTAGTCTCCGAATACAATTCATCATATTAGTCTCCGAATTCAAAAGACCGAACAAAGATAAAACATTACAAGTCTCAAGACCGCGAGTATCGAGTTTGTCTTCACATTACAAGTCGATATCGATCATCTAAACTACCATCACATAAAAGAGAGCTGCGGTCATCACGATGAGCATCATCGCGATCAAACTGGTCTTCATCCGGTTCCTCCAACGCTCCCTCCTCTCTCCCGCTAGATAGCGGGCGTATCTAGATTCGGCCTCCGCCCTAGTGGTGTACCCTTTGTAACTGTTACCGCTGAAACGGTGAACCTGTCTCCGACACTCCTCCCAGTCGTCGTAGACTCCGGGAACCTTACCCTTGTACACGACATACGACGACATCTCTATGCACAAGCCAAACAACAGACAACAGACAATACATAAGCAATATGTAAGTATGCAACAAAAGGATCGGAAGAGAAAAGCAAGACATTAATAGCACGATTCATGATCCTACTAATAAATAGCATCGATTACATCTAAGTTGAATGACTGTCCAAACCAAAGAGACATACGAATTCATTAAAGTTTAATTACAACATGAGCCAATCAATGTTTCAGAACTACACATCACTACTTTCGACTCGACTCATCGGACAGGAGCGTGGATGAAGCCGTCGTCTGTCGTGATGGTCATGAAATCGCGGTCGTTGTCACCCTGCATTTGTAGCGTTCCATCTATCTCATTGTTGGACGGTTGATATCTGAGGTAGAACTGCCCCGAGGTATGAAGGACATCTTGATGGATGATGTCCGCAAACTCCGACTGGATGCGAAAGAATTCTTGTCTGAGGTCCGCGTCCTGGGTTGCCGACAACCTCGCGGCCCAATCTTTGAGACTATCTGGTAGCAGAAGTTGATGATGGTCCCTTACGATCGCCCGCATGTGATGGAGGGCGTAGTAGGCATCCTTCTGACCGCCAGGCGGCTGCTTGACGCAGCAGAAATTCGTATTGTGTGAGAAGGTGTGCTTGCCGTACTTACGAACTGCCCTGGTGAAGGTGCCTCCAGATTTGGCGTAGCCGGGGAGAACATCATCAAGAACTTTCTTGACATTTGTGTAGTCTATCTTGGAGTTACGGTTCGGGTCGAAATACGTGGCCATGGAATATTTCGGGCTTAAGAGGATGAGTGTGCAATGTGTGTCACTGCACAGAACACGGAATGTTAGAAAAAAAAGAACGATCGAAATCTAAGAAATCATATGTTACGGGGCGGTTAAGGGATGACTTACTCGGGAAAGTAAGCCACAAGGAAGTTATCCTTATCTGGGTTTGCCAGAATGACGCCTTCGAGGTGTGAACTCGCAACTTGGCGGTCCCCAGCGCTGCTCAAGTGCTTGGCACGCATGTAGAAGGGGTCGACTATCACGATGTCCGGGGTCTTGTCTCTAATGATCCGCATCTCCATACTCAGCGAAAACAGCCGAACGAAGGTGTAGTGCAGCGGATGAAGGTTAAACATAGCAAAGATGTCATCAAACCGCAGGACGATCGTACCCCCGATGTCGCCATCCACAAAGCCCTTGCCCTCTGGCACCTTGGCCACGAAAACCGGGTATGCCACATCATTCTCTCTGAGACGCCGCTTCTCCAAAGAAAGAACACTGTCGTGCAGACTCCGCATAGCACCGGTTGCAGCATTCAGCATATTTGGCGGTAGCATCGCCCTACCCGCCACATGCACCCTCCTCGAGATATCCTTAGGTGAAGGTGGCCCGTCCTGAGCACGGATCGAACTCGGTGCCGGCTGGCTCGCACCGGCGCCCTTGTTAGTCTTTCGCTTCCGTCCCTTCTTCTTGATCTCCTGTAATGGGACCGAGTTCTGCTCACAGACCGCCTTCTTGAGCGTGTTGGGGCTGATAATATTTCGCACCTCAGCTATCTGAGGCTCGGTGAAGGCGGGAGCTGGAGGCGTGTCCTGAGAACTGAACGCCAGACGACGCCTGTTGCAATTGGATTTCTCCGCCGTACCAGCTAGATCGCGGTCGTCTTGGTTGGGTTCTTGAGAAAGAGGCCCGCAGAACTCGTCAGCGTACCCATGTTCGGCAAAGTACTTATCAACTTTGGTAAATGTACCGTCGTCGTTGTCGTCGCCGTCCGGATCCTGTGCCATAGGGCTGTCCGGATCCTGTGCCATAGGGATGTCCGGCAGGTCCGGTAGCGTTGCGGCGTTCTTGCCATGGCTTGGCGCCGGCACGACTGGCGGTCTTGTCTGTGGGGTGGTGTCCCCCGCCCCCAAACGAATCTGGCTCTTCGGCCAAAGCAGGGGCCAGTTTACGCAGGCGCTGAGGGTCATCTCATCTTCTTCATCGGCCCCAGCGGGTCGAATCGGAGGTAACAGCTCGTCGCAGCCTGGCAGCACCCGAACCACTTCAACCCTATACACTGTGGGTGCCATCGGATTACCGTGGAACATGCGGTTGCCCGGTTGAACGATTCTGCCCTTGGCGACATCGACCAACTCGGCGCCCACGAAGTGCAGAAGAGTGCAAGGAACGTCGGCGGCGCCCTGCGAAAACATGTACAGGGCGTCAGGGATGCCCAGTCAAAGGCAAGGAGATGAAGTCATCGGCCGAGAGGCTTAGTTACCGTGATGCCGTCGAGCTCGGCTAATGTCGAGGCACCGCCAACGGCGGGCGTGCAACTGACGGAGGGGGCGCTTGCTGGCGAGGTGCCGGCCGGCGTACACCCGGGTGCATTAAGCTCCAATGCCCGTGCCGGCGCCGGAGACACGAATACCGCCTCCGCCGGAGACACCAATGGCGCCGCCGGAGACACCAATGGCGCCGCCTGCGCGCTGTGCGAGTTGCTGGCCGTGAAGCTGGGAACCGGGGGAGGCCCCTGTTGGCCGCCCGCAATCCACGTCGTCAGCCCATGAATCAACGTAGGCACCATGGCGTTGAGCTTCGTTCCCAGTTGTTGTTCCACTTGCTCTTGGACAAGCTCCGGAATCCGCGCCACTTGTGCCTTGAGTTCTTCAACCTCGCGCGTCTGGCTTTCCGAGCTGGTCTTTTTCTCCTTCCGCACACCAGCGGTATAGTATGACCCCCATTTTGTGGACAAGCCTTTGCCGGCCACACGACCAGCTGACGTCGGCTTAGTGAGCTTATCCTTGTTTTTCATTACGTTCAACGCCCTATTTAAAGGGGTGTCGAAAGGGGAGCTCTGAGACGACCCCGCGCTACTGCTTTCAGTGTCCTGCGAAAGGAACGTGAACCATTTAGAAATATTGGGGATTAATTAGAGTGCAACCATATGGAGCTAATTACGCGGGGGTGTATTCCTTACCAGAACAAGCTCAAGCGCCCTGGTCTTCGGATCCGTGGTAAGCTCCTTTGTTATCGGGTCCTCCTTGTACCGGGCCCTGACATAGTTCCTGGTCTGCTTGTTACCGCTGTATTTCTCGAAGCGGGGCGGTAGGCCTTGCTCGGCACGCTCCGCGTCCTCCTTGTCCCATATAGGCTCCGCCACTCTGTAACCGCCGGGACCGAGTTTGTGTTCCCCTAAGTTCAACTCCCGCATTTCTTTCCCCCACTGACTTGATTCGGAGGTTGCACTGCTCTCGCACTTGATCTTGAACTCCTTGTACTCATCTTCGCTCATCAAAGGATATTTCGCCTTGATCTTCTCATAACTATCACCTTTATCAATCATTCTCTTCACCGCGCTTCTCCAAGTAGACAGGGCCGTGCTCATCTTCGTGAGGGCGGCACTGTTCACTTTATTCCCTGAGAGGCGTGTGTTTTCAAATTCGGCGGGGAACTTGTATCGTTCGTGCAGCTTCGTGAAGAGGAGGTTGCGCAAATTCCCTCGGTCCTTATGCCTAAGGTTCTCGGTGTTGATCGAGACGGTGCTCCGGAGAATGCACCCGAGCTGAACCGAGTACCCCTTGACTATATGTTTGGGCTCCGTTGGATTCCCGTCGGAGTCCACTTGAGTGAATTCCTCCTTGAGGGTGCGGAGCGCATTCGGGCGCCGGTCCTTCCTTTGCTTCTTCGGTTGGCTGCCATCTGTGTGTGCGCCGCCATCATCAGTGGTGGCATCCTCGGCGGCACCATCAGTGGTGTCATCCCCGACGCCACTAGGGGTTGTGTAATCAGGATCGGTGTCTTCCGCGGCGTCCTCATAGCGGTGAGGTTGTTCCTCCATCTCCTGGGACAGCTCCCAGAATTGCTTGCCGCCCGAACCACCGGCCTCATCGTTGTGGGCCATGTTTCGCTCTAAATAGGAAAAAAGTTTGGTCAAAAAGTTGGTTATTGTCAAGGAACAAGATCATGGTCTCATCATTTAGGGTTTGTCGACACCGAGGCACCCTAAAAGCCTAAGCTTTCATCATTTAGGGTTTGTCGACGCCGAGGCACCCTAAAAGCCTAAGCATACATCATTTAGGTTCTCATCGACACCGAGGCATCCGGGGCAGCCAAGTTAAGTTTTCATCATTTAGGGTTTATCGATGCCGAGGCACCCTAGGTTGGGCCTAATCACTTGGCACTAATCACTTGGCTCTATTGCCACCTATGTTGGGTTTATCATCTAGGGTTTATCGATGCTAAGGAGAATTCTAAGTTGGGCCTAATCACTTGGCTCTATTGCCACCTATGGTTTAATGCAGCAAGAATAAAGGGGCAGTTGATCCTACTTAATTAAGTACTAAGATACCCCGGCCCATGCATTAGTCGCAAGTACCCCATATGTCCTATTTTTAGCAAAGTCATGCTAAAATTCACGGAAAATTTCAGCATGACCTTTGCTGAAAATAGGACATATGGAGTACCCGAATTTGCCGGAACGGAAGTTAATCAACATTCCGGCAAACTCAAGGGCCTCTCGGGGTACCTGCAAATTCATCACGACACGATGGTCGGAGACAAAACCCAGCAAACTAGCACCACAATGTGCCTCTACTTTCATATGGATGAAAAGGCCACAGACCATATGGTCCTCTGCTTTCATATGGACAAAAATCAGCTCAACTTATGTGAGCTTCCATTCCAGATCTAATAGCAGCAAGTTGTTCACTTGTAGCTGAACTTATGTGAGCTGCCTTCAAGAAAAGAAATCTGCAGTGGCACATCTGCTCTCTGAATACATTGGCAAGAAACAAAACAACACCTAGTACCATCCATCTGCTATGGCCGTATCATGCAGTTTAACTAAGCACTAACAGGTAATTATATAACTGAAAACTTGGCGCGTACGTGTCACTTAGCTTGGGCAAGCAACATACCTCGTCCTCTTGGTTAGTCCAAACAAGCTGTATGCTGAGCCTCAACTCACCACCTGCACATTTTACAGCACCCATGAAATGAAAAACTAAACATAATTGTCAACCAACAAAACCAAAACACAAACAGGACTTCAAATTTTCACGATCAGGAAGAAAAACAGGGTTTTCAACTACTATATTCAGTTTCATGGCATCAGTTGAACAGTTGAAAAAGAACAAGCTTCATTTAAATATCTTGCTGCTAACAAACATAACTAATGTCAGTACTCAAAAAATAGAGTGACCACACAGGGAACAAACAAACTATTCACTTTTTATTTCTTCAGAATTGGACCAGACAGAGAACAACTCCTTGGAAGCAAACTGAAACCATGCTGAAACTATACTGAAACCATGCTGAAACTTTACTGAAACTACTCCTTGCAATCAAACTGAAACTACTCCTTGGAAGCAAATTGTCTTGGAAGGAGTATTGTGTGCACAAATCTACTCCAACTAGTTGCTTTCACTTAGAAATTGTTAGCACAAACAGCATGAGTCATTCTTCAGACCGTTACAAATAGAAACAATGGCAACCAAGGTTAAAAACCAACAATCCTATATATTATTCTGAAACTTGATATATTGAAATCACTTAGCACTCTCTTTATGTGTTCATTCAACACTTAAAATTGAGGAAAATAATACCAACTAGGATCGGTATGACCTTCGTTTTTCATTTTCTGTATGATCAATTAAATCTTCTGCAAGCTTATATGAAAAGGTTCAGCAACTTGAAACGTAACTCTTGCTTGGTGTTCCAAATCATTTCATTTATATTTTAAATAACAGTAGGAATTATTTCATAATAGAATTTACCCGATGGGGGCGACGGGTGCATGCGACAGAGGGGGAACGGGTGGGGGTGGAGGAGGCTCACCACTATTGCAAACCAAACAAGTAAGCAGAGCACATGTATATACCTGTATCACTGTCTTGGAGCCAACAAACGCCTCAATTTTTCTCCAACCGTGATCGAACCTGTTACGCAGAAACACAAACAGAGAGATACATGTAACTAACGAGGACAGACAGACAAGGTAACAAGAACTCCACAGCTCAATTAAGCCTATGCTTCTTCTTTCACTCTCCTGCATAAAGTTATTGTTACTACCTGGGAGGGATTATATGCTTGTTTACCACTACTAATACCATTTTTTAATATAATCTTCATTCTCCTGCTTTTTCTTTTCTTACAAGTGTTGATGCCAAAACATTGCAACCCTGTAGTTCAAGATCAGAGTCAAAATTGACCTACACGATTGTTTACCACTACTAAGACATGGATCTAATAGCTATCTCCCCCCTTGTTCCTCATGCCTTAGTTGAATTCAGAGAAGAGAGAGCTCAGATCCTAGAACAGGGATCTCTCTGGAAGATATGTGTTAACCAATTTCGGCCAGTATAACCAACACAAAGCTCCTGCTCTCTCAAATTGCAGATAAAACAACTTAATCTACAATTTGCTAACATGTTTAAACCAAAACATTTGCTCATGAAAAATATTCAACCTACAATTTGTAAACATTTGCCCTTAGAGGCATTATCACAAACACCTATCAAGCACAATCCTCTAAAATCACGCAGCAAGCAAGAAATAACTATCATTATATTCCCACAGTATCGAATCTACATCAAGTACTCATCCACTAAAAAAATCAGGAAAAAAATTGAACAGAGGATGCAAGAGGAAGGAGGGAGGGGGGATGAGGGAAGAGGGAGGAAGGACGAAGGAGTGGTGGCTACCTGCCTACGGACTGGTCGCCGGCGTAGCTCCGGGCGGCAGGGTTGCTGGGCAGGAGCGCCTGCTCTAGGGAGGGGGGCGCCGCTGGTGGGAGCGGCTGCTTGATGGGGGGAGGCGCTGCTGGGGTCCTGTACCGGAGGCGAGGCAGCGGAGGGTTCGGCCGGTTGGGCGCGCCGCGGCGGCGGGCCGGCAGCGGTGGCGGCGGCTAGGAACCCTAGCTGTCGCGCTCGGGAGGGAGGTTGAC
Source organism: Triticum aestivum (assembly GCF_018294505.1). Classification (NCBI taxonomy): domain Eukaryota; kingdom Viridiplantae; phylum Streptophyta; class Magnoliopsida; order Poales; family Poaceae; genus Triticum; species Triticum aestivum. The sequence goes on from NC_057807.1 coordinate 644,460,129, forward strand.
GCAGGCGGGGCCGCGGGGGGAGGGGGACGGCGAGGGCGCGGGCGCGGGCGGAGGGGGGACGGTGAGGGAGGTGGCGCTCGGCTCGAGGAGGGGGCGTTGGAAGCGAGCACGGCCGGGGACGGCGAGCACGGGGGAAGTGGTGGTCGGTGGTGGTCAGGCGCGGGTGAGATGAGGCAGGGGAGGGATTGGGGATTTTAGTGTGGGGGGAGGCTTAGCAATGGCGCACCACCCAGGGGTGCGCCATAAGTACATCCATAGCAATGGCGCACCACCGAGGGGTGCGCCATAAGTAATTTAATCTAGCCCGACTTGTCAGGTTATATACCACCTAACCCTATCTACAATAGAACCCACCCAATAGCCAGAGTGGTCAGTACGCAGCACACACACCAGGAGGTCCTGGGTTCGATTCCCAGGCTCCCCAATATTTTTTTATGCATTTTAAATCCTGTTTGATATTTATTTGTGTTTAAATATGTTCAAACTTGTTTAAATCATAACAGTAATATTTTTTTATAAAAACAGTAATAATTTTTTAAAAAATATGTTCAAATTTGTTACTTGAAAATATCGAGAGTGGCGGGGGGGCGGGTGCTCGTCAGCGGCGGTGGAGCGGGGGAGGGTTGCGGTGGGTCGTCGGCGGTGGTGGAGCTAGCGGGGGAGGGTGCGGGTGGGATCGAGATCGAGATGGAGGGGGAATCGAGATCGAGATGGAGGTGGATCGAGATCAAGTGTCCTCATGAATTCAAAAAGTGCCCATGAAATTTAAAAATATTCATGATATCAAAAAGTGCCCATGAAATACAATCGAGAAATGAAGGCTACGATTTAAATACAATAGATCTTAGCTAGCTATCTATTCACAATCTTCTTGCCTTTCTTTTTCGCAAATGGAATTCTTCTGTGGAACGGACGTCCTTTAGGTACGGTGGTCCTGCTTCTTCTTGTCGTGTGTGCTGCTACTTCATCGTCGTCGTCATGTTCGATCTTCGGGTCGCCGTACTTGTCAAAGTCTTGCTCATTGGCTACTCCATCCATCCCGATGGTCTTCCTTTTGCCTCTCCTCACGACAACACGACTGGGCTTTGACGGGTCGGTAATGAAGAAGCATTGGTCCACTTGGGAAGCCAGTACCCATGGCTCATTTTTCGTGGTGACGTTTGCGCCCGCGGTCTTGGATTTGGCTTTGGGTATAACCATGGTGGTGAAATACCGGTCTTCTTTTAGGACGCTCTTAGCCCATCTGACACGGAACATCGGGACCTTCTCTCCAGCGTAGCTCAGCTCCCAGATCTCCTCGATCCTTTCGTAGTATCTGTCCTTGTCGTTGCCGGTGTAGGATTCCATCGTTACCCCGGAGTTCTGATAACCATCACTCTTCATGTCCTTGTTCTCGGTGTAGAATGTGTAGCCGTTGATATCGTACGCCTCATAGGTCATCAGGTTGTGCTCGGCGCCCTGTGACAAGGCGAATATGAGTTGTTCTTCCGCGGAAGAATCCTCATGTAAAGGGTACGACAGAAGCTTCTGCTTGAACCAACGCGTGAAACATGAGTTGTGCTCTTTGATTATATCTCCGTCCGTCCTCTGTTGGCCTCGGTCATTGTACGTCTTCTCAATAAAGGTTTTGTGCTCTACCACCCAAGGATCGACCACGTCTATGTGTTGTAGCGCGACTAGATTTGCTCTTTCAAAGTCGGCGAGTCGACCCTCGAAGTCGACATGCATTTCGCGGCGACCCTCACGGTGACCCCATCCAGCGAGCCTGCCGAGGTGCCTGTTGACGGGCAGACCAACGGGGTTCTCGATGCCTAGATAATTCGTGCAGTAGGAGATGCACTCTTCGGTCAGAAAGCCCCTGGCTATACTTCCCTCTGGACGTGACATGTTTCGAACGTATCCTTTGATGACACCATTCATCCTTTCGAACGGCATCATGCTGAACGTCGGCCCGAGTTGGATGATATCCTCCACGATATGGACCAGCAGATGCACCATAACGTCGAAGAATGCGGGCGGGAAGTACATCTCAAGATCGCATAGTATCACCACGATCTCTTCCTGTAGCCTTCTGAGTTGCCTCACGCCAATGGACTTCCGAGAGATGACGTTGAAAAAGTTGCATAGGCCAAATAGCGTTTCATGGACGTGCGCGTCCATGATCCCACGGATTGCAACTGGAAGTATCTGCGTCATCAGCACATGACAGTCGTGAGACTTCATCCCACTGAACTTCTGCTTCGCTGGGTCTAGGTATCTACTTATCTTCCCCGCGTAACCGTAAGGAAGTTTTACTCCTAGCAGGCAGGTGAAAAACTGCTCGATCTCCTCCTGACTTAGAGTGAAGCACGCGGGAGGGTAGTCATTTCCGGTCTTCTTGGCCTTTTTGCCTTTGCGACGACTTTCTGTGTCCTGCTTCGCCTCATCATCATCATTAGCGTGAAGCTCCTGCCTGATGCCCATTGATTTCAAGTCTTCCCTTGCTTTCGGCCCATCTTTGGTCCTCTCTAGCATGTTGAGCAGGGTACCAAGCAGACTCTCGCACACGTTCTTCGTGATATGCATGACATCAAGGCTGTGAGGCACATGGTGGATCTTCCAGTACGGCAAGTCCCAGAAAACAGACCTCGTTTTCCATACCTTCAGCAACGGCTCTGGCGCCTTTTGCTTCTTTCCCGGCTCTGGCACCTTTTGCTTCTTTCTCGATAGTGGGCAGTCTTTCCAATTTTTCAACAGCTCGTCTATTTCCTTGCCGCTCCTCGTACACGGGCGTTTTCGGGGTTCGGTTTCACCATCGAACAGATCCTTGCGTTTCCTCCACGGGTCATCGTCGCGAAGCCACCTTCGATGTCCCATGAACACGGTTTTCGAAGACCCGGGATCTCTATCTAGCTGGCGATACGTTGTGTCATCCATGCACCTTACGCATCCAGAAAATCCGTGGACTACCTGCCCCGCGAGATATCCGTAACCGAGATAGTCGTGCACCGTCGTGAGCAGTGCGGCTCTCATAGGGAAATATTCTTTCTCTGCGGCATCCCACGTATTGGCTGGCGTTTTCCACAGCGTGTCTAGCTCCTCCTTCAGCAGCCCCAGATACAGATTGATGTCGTTCCCTGGTTGTTTCGGCCCTTCAATTAGCATACTCATGTGAATGTACTTCCTCTTCATGCACAACCAGGGGGGAAGGTTGTACATCCACACAAACACAGGCCAGGTGCTATGTGTGCTTCTCTGGCTGCCAAACGGATTGACTCCATCGGTGCTCGCGCCCAGCACGATGTTCCTTGGATCCTTCCCAAATTCTGGGTATTCAAAGTTCAACGCTTGCCACTGGCTCGCATCCTTAGGGTGACTCAGCATCTTGTATTTTTTATTTATCTCCAGATCGTTTCCGTCATCTTCCCGCTTCTTCTCCTCCCTATCCGCGTGCCAACGCAGGAGCTTTGCTACCTTAGGGTCCGCGAAATACCGCTGCAGACGAGGAGTGATCGGAAAGTACCACACCGATTTTCGAGGAGCTTTCTTCCTCTTCTTGTATCGAGTGACGCCGCACACCGGACATATGGTAGACTCCGCGTGCTCGTCCCGATAAATGATGCAATTGTTCATGCACACATGGTATTTCACGTGCGGTAAATCCAGAGGACACACGATTTTCTTCGCCTCCTCGAAACTGGTCGGGCACTTGTTCCCCTTGGGAAGACGTTCGTGCCAGAATGACATGTTCTCGTCGAAGCATGCGTCGGTCATTTTGTGTTTTACCTTCATCTCCAGAGCCATGAGCGTTACTTTCAGGCGGGTATCCTCGGGCATGCATCCTTCATACAATGGAGTAACCGCGTCTATCTCCAGTTGATCCAGCTTGGCTTTCTCTCGGGCGGCAGTTCTTGTGTTATCCGTCTGCTTGAGAAGCAGCTCTTGAATATGAGGGTCCTGCACCCAGCATCCATCGTCGTCTGCTCCGGCATGTTCATCTTCATGATCATGCCCTTCGTCTTGATCTTCCTCATCATCATGTACGACATCTTCTACATGATGACTGTGTACAGCATCACCGCCGTGATCATGTCCTGGAGATTGTTCGTCTTCTCGCCCGCCCTCACCGCGGTGGTACTTGTCTTTTTGCCCTTCCTCATTTCTTGCTCGCCCCCCATGGACGACTTCATAGTCATCTTCATCACCTTGCCACTGATATCCATCCATGAAACCACGCAATAGCAGGTGGTCCCACACCTGCCCGGAATCCGGGTCCGCAATAAGGCTCTTCAGCTTGCATCTTCGACACGGACATCTTATCTCCATCTCGTTCTTTTGAAGCATCTCGGCCTTCGCGGAGCTCAAAAACCTATTCACGATGCCTTCGGTCATCGTGCAGACCATGGTGGCCTGCGGGGTAGAGCAAAACGATATTTTAGAACCAAGAAATTTTTTTGCATGACCTTCCCTAAAAATAGGACCAAAAAGAATGCATAGTGCCAAAATTCTCGCCGAAACGGAAATGAATCAACATTCCGGCAAAATATTGGCAACTATCACATTTCAAATACCGGTACCTGCAAACACAAACATATATGCAACACCACAAACACATGCAACACCACAAACATACATAGATCTAGCTAGTCCACAAAAAGTGCATGTGCACGTTGTTGGAGCGGGCTAGGGAGAAAAAAAGTAGATCTACATCATGAAGATAGCTTTCCCCATACTTACCTATCAAAAAAGGTAATTTCAGCACTTAATTTTGATGAATCTATGGTGGAAATGAGGTGGGGAGGAGGAGGCAGCCGAAAGCTTGGAGAAGGAGGTGGAGGGAATGAAGTGGGGAAAGTGAGTGGGTAGGTATGTGGCTGTCCAAAATATCTAGTTGGGGTCCCAGGTTACTAATGGCGCACCACCAGCAAATGCGCCATTAGTAACCCAGGTTACTAATGGCGCACCTGCAGGTGGTGCGCCATTAGTAATTTTGCAGAAAAGTAAATATATATATACACACACTAATGGCGCACTGTGGAAAAGTGCGCCATTAGTAGTTTAAACTAGTAATGGCGCACTGTGAAACGGTGCGCCATTAGTAGTTTTGCAAAAAAGTAAAAAAAAAGTATATACTAATGGCGCACTGCCTGCCAGGTGCGCAATTACTAGTTAGAACTAGTAATGGCGCACTTCGACCCGATGCGCCATTAGTATGTATGGAAAAATGGGGAAAAAATTAATACTAGTGGCGCACCGAGTGTACGGTGCGCCATTAGTGTCTTCCACACTAATGGCGCATCAACAACCGGTGCACCATTAGTATATAGTAGTGGCGCACTGCTTACCTAGTGCGCCATTAGTATCAATCCTATCTATAGCCCTTTTCCTAGTAGTGGAGCATCCAATCATTGAATCATGTCCTGCACCTCCAATGTAGGTCCACCCTTCTAATAAATTCACATGCAAACCACTAGTATTACTATCTAATGACAGTACAAAAAGAGTAGCAAGATAGTAGCAAACCATGTACCTTCATAATGAACAGCTCATAGTGCCACCAATTGGATATAAAGGTTTGGAAGAAAACATGCTCCTAATGTTGAACCATTTGGACTTTTTGTGCAGTTCCACTAAAATTGAGCATCCCTTTTTGCATAGATATTGAAAGTGTGATTACTATAAAAGTACTAGTTGAAAGCATAGACTCACAAATATAAGCATTCCAATTTCTTAATGGGAAAAGGTAGCAAGACTATTTCTAACCACCTGTTTGAAGGAATAAATAAGGCAACAACGGCTGATGTCAGGAAGGCATATATTAGTTCTTTATGAAAGAATGATCGATTCCTGACCTTTCCCCTTCTTTTAAGCATATTTTGTGCAGTTCAACTAAAATAAAATGCCATCACCGCCTTGACAATTAAGTGACATTACAGAAGGAAATGACTTAACATTACATCATGATGTCACGTATGTAGTCGACAGGCATTAGAGACAAACATACAGACCTCCTCCGTTAACATAATGAACATTAATTTTAACAAAGGTGTGATTAGCTTTACCGAGATAATTTGAGTGAACTCTACACCCTCTGTTCCTTAATATAAGACGTTTTCACAGTTCATTTAAAGTACCCAAATGTCTACTATTTAGAAAAACAGGTAGTAGTTTTCTTGAGCACATATCTGGGAAAGCTTGCCACACTTTATTTATGTCCATACGCTAATGCAACACCATTCAAATACTAAAAATATACACTAATCCAGTGGCTAGTGCAACAGTAGAGTAGTTATTTTATTACAGGGTACAGTACAATGGTTTTACTGAACAGATTTCAATAAACTCTAGCACTGGAAGATTTCTATACGAATTAACAATACAAAATGTAAAGGTAACAAGTTTTAGCATTGGTATTCTAGCTGTGCATGAGCAAAAACAAATACAAAAGTCTGAAGGCAACTAGCATTATTAACTAATGACAGTATAAAAAATTGCAAACCATGTACCTTCAAGGTAAATATCATTTCAAACTCGAGGGGGCCTAAAAATTTCTATTACAATCTTGATAATCGGTCAAACATAAAAACTTGATTGAACGAATCAAGAAAAGAGTCGGAGGAGGAGGTGCCCACTCTTGACCTTTCCTCTTGACACTGTACAAAAAAAATTGACTCGTCTCATGAAAGTGAGGTATGTAATCTATAAGCATTAACAGTGCAAAAATCTGAAGGTAGAAACAAGATTCATCGTTGGTATACTGGCTGTGCAACAGCATTAGAATGCCTTAGCTAAAAAATATTGAATACATCCACAATCAACAACTAACCCTGAAATAATCCAGTGACATTAAATGGCATTGCTTAAATTTATTGGTGGCATTAGACTGAGTGCGACATTAGTTAAATGTGGCATCACTTTAGCAGTAGCCTTGCTTGACTTGACTGCTGGCGTTATACTAACAACAAAAAAGTAGCAATAAGAGCATGGGAAGCCCATTCGGACAGTGGGCGCACCAGTATGATGTACCTCCACGGATGCATAGAGTGGTGAGGGAGGTATGGTTGCCCAGAGCAACAAATATCCAGGCAGCATATGTGGATTACGTCCCATTTTTGTTCTCTTTAGCCACCTTTTTCCTATGTGAGGACAACAAACTGATCGACCTAGTCATTATCTATTGCGTTGTCATGCCTTTCTACCCTTCTTCAACCAAGAGACACGAGACTTGTTCCTTAGCTACTAATTTTCCCCTTTTCAACCTAGATGCAGGTTCGATGCCTACTCTCTTGGATAGTACAGTCACCCTTCCTTTCCTTACTCAACACAGACATGGATTAGTCTGCATGAAGTAGGGTTTCCTTTAATGTTGCAAATTAAGGTTTTCGTCTGTGTGACCAGTAGAGCAGAGGATAGCAAATTAGGAAGATGGTGGAGTGGAAAAATATCCTCATGCAGCGATGTGGAAGATGGGGCAATATAACAAGGGTATGGTTCGAAAAGAGGTAGCATACCTGAGGGTCGGTGGGAAGCGGCTTCGCTTGTGGTTGTCGTCCTCCGCACACACTACGGCAGCGAGCTTGGGGACAGAGGTCATCCTGCACTGGCGCTAGGTCCCAGAGGACGGCCTTGTCATCAGTGCGTGACCTCGCTCGCCGACGATGAGTGCGTCAACACTGCATGTCCTTTTCTTCCCCGGCGGATCTGTGACCACCGGCGAGGAGGGAGAGAGAGGCCATCTTTTTTAGATCTGGAGAGAGGGTGATAGTGTGAGAAGCAAGTGATCAGCCCTTAGCTAGAAAGCACTGAAGCTCCAGCCTATATATATTTTTTATACTACTAGTACTAGAGGTGGAGTAGTGGTAGAGTAGTTTATATTTTCTCTGCATACAGTACCAGTTAGTCGTGCTTCAAAACTGAACGGCACGCCATTAAGAAAATAAAGTCGAGAAATAATGCGGTACTTCAAGCCAACACAGCCAGATTGCATTTTGCACGACAAATTACACACCATGTTTCATTGACATGTGGTCCCGTTACAACATGTTAGTGAGACGACGGCGAGTCCTTTTCTACTATTTCTGAACGGACATGTAGGCCAGGGCGCCTCTTCGTGTACCATGGAAAACTAGCAACCATCCATCGACTGTTCGTCTTTCCCTCTCGATTTGGAACTGCTGTCGCACGCTCTTCCTCCCTCCTCCATTTGCCTTCAACCTTCCTTCTGCCATTGTTCGATCATCTTCTCCATGGAGGGAACAGGCCGGAAACGACCCCATTATTCTTGCCCCGATCTAAAAGATGACGTGGTGGAGGAATTCATTGATCGGTGCGACGTCATCACCTCGACTAGCATGGCAGGTTCGTTCAAGACCATTCTCGACTCAACTAATAACATCATTACAAGGAACCCAAGGGTCCAGGAGCGGTTTGATCTCCCTTATATTCTTCGTTATAAGCATGTTCGCATGGGCGCGGACTACGGAGGCCTCGCCTTGTGCAAGTTGATGCCGCTTGATAATGATACGTGTGATGTCAAGATGCCATCACTTAAGGGTAAGGCCTGGGCTGGCGCAAATGGAGATTGGGTTGTTTATATTGGGTAAAATTGTGAATGGGAACTTGTGAATGTGTACACTCATCAGCGGATTCCACTTCAAAAGATCTCAGAGTGCTCTGAGGTTGAGCACATAGATGATCTACGTACGTTCAAATACGATCATGGTGGTTGTCGTCTATGGAAGATAGCAATTTTTCAAGTTCCCAACCGCTCTTGGAATTACAAGAACTATGAAGTTATTGCTATCTTCGACAAGCTTGTTGCCGTCGTTACTGATTCCACGGTTCGTCCATGGATATTGCTCAAAAATCAGTTTCTGTACACGGATGATGAGTTACTATGATGCAATTGAATATGAGGATCTTGTGTTTGCTTCCACCACTCGTGGCACTGTTTTTGCATGGGATCCTCGTAGTTTCGGTACGTTTGTCTTCCACCGTAATTATAATTGTTTCATCCACATGCATGCGGGTTAGCAAGTTTCCCTTTACTAATTAACCTTCTTCTTGTGTTTCCAAGGTCCTGTGAACATTCCACCACCTATACTTGAAAAAATTTATAACCAAGGGGGAGATGACGATGGTTATGATGATGAGCATGAGGACAAGTATGACTTATATACTCATTGGTGCCTGGCTAGTAATTCCGATGGATCACCTATTCTTGTCTGTATACAGTGCACTGACATTGTTACTACTGAGGGAGCACGTGTTGTCTCCCATGGTCGCCCTCTCCAGACCTATTCCAACACCCGTTGCAGGGTATTCGGGATGGATACAAGTGTTCTAGTGCCAACACCTTCTCCCTAGTACAGTATTGATAGTCTTGGAGAAAACTCGCTCTTCCTTGGACCAAACTATTCAATGATGGTTAAAGGCGATCCAGCTGCTGTTGACACAATGTTACTACCATTTATGAGAAGCAACTATATCTATACCTCGGACATTGCGGTGGTTCCCTACCCTGCTCCTGATATATGCCGCTTCAGCCTAGATAATCAGTCCTGCATTGCTCTCGATATTGATAGTAGTTGGCCCTTCCCATAGCACCTATGGTTCAAAGCAAGCGTTTCCAACATCGAGATTGGTTGAGTTGAAGTTCATTTCATTGCTTGTTATTTGTTGTGTGATTAAAACTTCAGTATTTACTAGAATGTTTTGTTGGAAATAATTTATAATCCAACATGTATCCTCATTGTCGTTGTGTGTTGATGACTTGTTGTATGTAATGAATGGTACATTTGCAAATGCATGTCATACTCAATTTATGAATGGTTTTTGAGTCCCTTCTTGGAGTGTGAGTACCGTAGTAGTATAGCCAGCATCCGGCTAGTATATGAAGTTGCCACATCACATATAGCCAACCTAATATTGGAGTATGCTATTCCTCCACCGGCGCGCCACTTCAAATGGCGGACGAAGTGAGAGGTCGTGTCACCTTGTGTTTAGATCTGAGATGCCACGTGTACCAGATGAATGACTCCAAGTTCGACCACTATGATGCTAGGTGCGAGCCGAGGAACACTGTTGGAGAGACCCCCCCTCATAATTTTCCTACATTGGTCATTTGATTCATAGGATAGAATGCTATAGGATTTTTCATATGTAATCATGTTTTAATTGGCAATCTAGCATCCACTCCAACTTTTGTTTCACTTCCTTTGTTCCTACGAAGAGAGTACTTGCTCTAAATGATGTGCCACTGCAAGAGCCGCTTATATTAATTAACCATGCTTTGAAAAGGTGGACCAGCTTTGGCTATAGTAGTAATGTACTAGGTTAGTAGGTGACCTTGCGCTTGGCTCTTCTCCTCTTTCGGAAGTCGAACAATAATGATGGTACTACAGTAGTACTTCTGGCAATCTGACACCAAATGAACTGTTGCACCTCCACCGCTTGTAACCAAAAGTTTCTCCTCATGTTGCGAGCCACCGCGCATGTGTTGGCAAGGGAGAAGGTAAGCAAGCTTCTCGTCATTCTATAAGTTGACGGGACACATCAAATTTATTTATTATCACTCTCTTCCAAAAGGGCCGACCATGTGCATGGCTACCATCCCATGCTCTGTCATTGAGTACGTGCACTATTCACATGCCATCGAGGAGAAAAAATATTGTGTAGTACTAGGTGCCATCAAAGTGCACGACTCACCTACGCACTGCATATCTCCAGTTTCTTGCATGACACGCCACCTTGATGCTAGATGTCCCGTGTGTCATGGAGGCATATAGTATGATTTTTAAAATGGAGGCATATAGATGTCCCGCATGTCGGCAAAAGGATGAACAAAGCTCATGTCTTAAACAAAAGAGTGGAAGAACATAGATTCCCGACGACCGAGAAGGAGCAACAAACCTCGAGGTGGAGCGTCTGCACTCATAATATAAAATCAACTAAATCTCTCCACGTTCCTATACCATTCTATAGTTGTCAGTGTCCTGGACTTGGGGGTATCCAGTCTTGCCTGCCTGCGGCCCACCATGTGGCTCCATCAACAGCCTGGTACGACCCAGCTTCAGCACCAACACCGCAAGACCCTCGCGAGGGGCCAAGCCTTGCGAGGCGGACGACACCAAGACCCCCGAAGGAGTCGGCCTCCTTAGGAGGGCTCCTGAGGGGTGGAGAGTTCTATGCAGCTACCTCACAAGGCTCAAATGACGTGAGACATGACGACCAAGGCCCGGCGGGCGCCAGGCGGGCGCAAAGCGCAGGTTTCCTCTTTGGTGCAAGGGAGGCAAGCCGCAGGCGCAGGGTCCTGAGGAATCAGCCAAAGGTTTCCATTCTGGTGCAACAAGACCAAGACCGCCAGGACGGCAGGACGGAGGTCATCACCGAGCCCACCGCAGCGTCACGACCAGAGGCTTTTCGCACGCGAAGACTAATTTTGTCAGGATAGACTATACTACTTGTCCCCTTTCAAATACCACCGTTGTGGAATCCCTTCCCGCTCATATTTGGGAAGAGGACCAAGGCCACTATATATAGGGCTAGATACCACCATGGGGAGGGGGATTCGAACAAGGAGAGATTGATTCCACCCTGAGCACCACATCAGCTCAAGAACACCTCACCTCCTGAGGCTTGCTCATTCATAGCCCCTTGAGGTAATCCACCACACCACACTGGAGTAGGGTATTACACCACAATGGTGGCCTGAACCAGTATGAATCTTTGCGTCTTTGTGTCTCTTTGAGCTTGATGCGTTAGGCCAAGGTAGATCACGAGTAGACAGGCTGGCCAGCTGGACGCGCAGGCCACTCTGCACGCACCCCAGAGTTTGAACCTTTCACGGGTTGCCGGATCTCGAAATCCGATATTTGGCACGCCAGGTAGGGGTGCATCCGATCCCCTCTTTCGTCGTTCGATCCGCCTCCACTCCAGCATCTCCATGGCTGACGCGCGCCAGGCTCGTGCCGAGCGTCGGGCTGCAGTCGCCGCCCGCGTCGCTCATACGGCTCCGGCTGGTGACGGGTGCACCCGCCGTGCTCCTTCTCCGGTGGCTAACACCGCCACGGGCCCTGCCGGCCATGAGCAGCAGGCTTCATCGCTGCACTCGTCGGTGCACCGTGATGGCCGCACTGCTATTCTGTCGCTGACTCCAGCAGCTTCATCATCCCATGCGCGCCGCGGCCAGGTGGACGCGCAGGCCACTCTGCTCATGGCGCGGGAGCTTCTTCGCTACTTCCCAGTGGGAGATCTCTATGAGGAATGGCTCGCACGCATCACTAACCTCATCAGCGTCGTGCACGGGGCCTCCGACGGGCTAGGTCGCTCGCTGCCTCAGCATCCACCTGCAGCGGGCGACGTGGCGCACGAAGCTCCTCCACCACCTCCGGCCCGGGACGCCATCATCGAGCCCAGGCGCATGGCACCGTAGCGCGACCCGCAGCGCCCGACGCAGGCTCGGGATGACATGAGCTGATAGGTGGTGCAGCACCCGCAAGGAGAAGCGCGTGTGCTTCCAGCACCCCAGCACCAGGCCCGCATGCCACCACAGGAGGTGGCGGTGCGAGTGCACCAAGACCATGTTCCACCCCCTCGTCGACCTCCGATGACCACAGCAGGGTGTCAGGCGCTCACTCCAGAGCTCTGCAACGTTGTCTGGCCAAGCAAGTTCAAGCCCGACCTGCCTCCGCTCTACGACAGCACTACAGACCCCGCCGAGTTCTTGCAGCTCTACGAGCTGAGCATCAAGGCGGCCAACAGTGACGAGAAGATCATGGCGAACTAGTTCCTGATGGCCCTCAAGGATGGTGCGTGTTCTTGGCTCCTAAACCTGACCGAGGGGTCGGTCTCTTCTTGGGAGGAGATGCGCAACCACTTTATCGCCAATTTCCAGGGCACTCGCGACCGCCCGCCAGCCGCGGGTGACCTGCGACGCATCAAGCAGCAACTTGGAGAGACCATGCAGAAGTATATCACTACAAAAAAAGACACATCCGTGACATTTTGGGCCGAACAAAAAATTTTCTGTCATACATATGACACTTCTATGATGATAATTGTGACAAAACCCGGTATCATCATAGATGTGGTGGGCTCCTACTTCTATGACAAAAAATGGGCTTTTCATCCTGGGCGGACCGGAGACGCAGCTGCATGACATTCTTTGGGCCGTCCATGACGGAAAAACGTGGTAGAAGCGAGGACGAGGTAAATTTCGGGGAGTTCTCGGTTACGGTGGGTGTCGGGGCCGAGCGATGCGCGTTTCTCTCGTACACGTACGCATGTGTGTGCGAGGCAATTGCTCTAACTAAACCTGAGCGATCCGTTGGGCTCTAACTGAACCCGAGCGATTGCACTGCAGGCTATGCGTTACTGAACCCGAGCGATCGATCGATGGCTGTTAACTGAACTCGATCGAGCAATTCCTTCGCTACTGCTGCTAACTGAAGCCGATCGATGCTGCCTCTCTGGATAAACAGTGAGCGTTGTTGGGGGGTGGTTGGATGAACAGTGAGCGTGGGAGTGGATGAACAGGACCCATGGCGTTGCCTCTGGATGAACAGGACCCCGATCGATCGAGTCGGTTGGGGCTGGATGAACAGGACCCTGTGGAGGGCTGGATGAACAGGACGACCCCGTGGAGGGCTGGATGAATAGTAGACGGTGGAGGGTGGATGAACAGTAGCCTGTGGAGGGGTGGTTGAACAGGAGCCTGTGGAGAGGGGTGGCTGAACAGTAGCCGATGGAGTAGCGCACGGTGGAGGCTGGATGAACAGGAGCCCGTGGATGAACAGTCGTAGGTGGAGGTCGACGGTGGATGAACAGTAGCCCGTGGAGGCTGGAGGAGGCTGACGGTGGAGATGAAACGTATCCTGTGGAGTCCCGTTTTGCAGTACGCCACACCCCTCCCGATGAACAGGACCCCCGTTTCGACCGTAGCGCTCCAACACAAGCCCGTTTCATCCGTTTTGCGGTACGCCACACCCCTCCCGATCAACAGGACCCCCGTTTCGACCACAGGAGGTCCGTTTCCTCCGTTTTGCGGTACGCCAGACCCCTCCCGATGAACAGGATCCCATTTCGAACGTGGCCGGTCGAACACAAGGCCGTTTCCTCTGTTCTGCGGTACGCCAGGCCTCGTTTCCATCGCCTGTTCCGTCCAAGCCCTCCCGATGAACACGATGACACATTCCGTTCCGACCCAGCCGGTTGGTTCCCCATGAACACGACGACGACGTTGTTTCTCCGTTCCGACCCAGCCATGTACATGAGCCCTGGCCGTATGTATGCGCGAGTAGGCGTTCAAGACCCCGCCCGTATGTACGTACGTGGCTGTATTTTCTTTCTTGCACCCTGGTCGCTGTACGTACGTGTACATGCTACGTGTGCGCCTCTACTACAACACGTGCGCGCCTCTACTACGACACGTGCGCGCCTCTACATCCACCAATACGTACGTACACGTTCTTGACCAGAATTACAACGCTACGTACGCTTCGACCAGGTGGGTCCCGACTGTCAGGCACTTCCTTGCGTGCGAAGATGTAGCTGGTGGGTCCCAGCAGTCAGGGGGGCGAATCATTTTTTTTCGGACGCACTTCCTTGCGTGCGAAGATGTAGCTAGTGGGTCCCAGTAGTCAGGGGTGCGAATTTTTTTTTTTGCCTGGACGCACTTCCTTGCGTGCGAAGATGTAGCTGGTGGGTCCCAGCAGTCAGGGGGGAAATGTTTTTCGCGAAATACGGTGGCCCGTCCGGTGGGTCCCTGCTGTCAGGTGGAGGAATAATTATTTTGCGCGTAATAAGGAGGCACTTCCTTGCGGCTGCCATGGACCCAGCTGTCAGCCTCTCCATGTACAGTACTCTTCCGATGGAAGTCGGTCGTTGACCACACTGACCACGCCGCGCTGAGAGCACCACGGTGGTGGACGACGGCGAGGCCTAGGAAGGGAACGACGCGGAGCCGGGGAAGACACGGTAGTGGATGCCCACACGTAGAGGAGTATGAGGGTTCACTCATTCGGCTGCGGTGTGAGGCTGCCGTCGCTGCAGAATAACAAGGGGTGTGGGTGAGTGGAGGGATGGCCTGGCCAGCGGCGGGAGTAGTAGGGGGCGGTGAGGCCTCCGCGGCATCACAGCCGGCCACGTGAGGCAGGAGCAGGCGGCACGACCGGCGCTGCTTTGGGCGGCTGGAGCAAGAAGACCAGAGGTTGAAGAAGCACGATGGCCGTTGGATGGACATCGTACGGTCACTGTAGCTAGAATCGTTCATATTGGCTAAGTTGACAAAGCCCTCCGTCCCCGTCAACTTAGTGGGCCCACAAGTCAGCCTCCCACCAAGGTGGGTCCCAGCTAGCAGGTGGAGTATTCATTTTTTTCTGCTTAATAAGGAGGCACTACCTTGCTGCGTCTGTGGACCCAGCTATCAGCCTCTCCACGTACAGTTGAAAGTGCAACTATCCCTAGGTGGTTTTGGTAATTCATAACAACATATAGCTCATTGAGCTAATGCTATTCCAAGACATATATTTCAGGAAAGCTCAATGAATGGAATGGCATGGATGATGAAAGTGGATCCCTCAAAATACTAAGGACAAAGGATTGGCTCAAGCTCATTAGCTCAAGACTCTTCATTTTATATTTTAGTGATCCAAGATCACATTGAGTCTATAGGAAAAGCCAATACTATCAAGGAGGGTTGAGGTGTTGCTTAATGAGCCTCTTGCTTCATGTGCTTAGTGATATGCTCCAAAACCCTCAGCTACTTTCTCACATCCACAAGTGACCTAAACCCAAAGCCAAAATCGGTCACACCGATTCTTCCTATCTGGCGCCACCGAGTTCCAATGTCATAGCCACTGCCACAAACCCTAGGCAAATCGGTTCTACCGATAGGGATATCGGTCTCACCAAGATGGGATTGTAATCTCTTTGTTTCCCTTCGTAACATTTCAGTCAAACCGAAGTGAGTGATCGGTCACATCGAGATTGCAATGTAAACTCTCTGTTTCCCTTTTGTAACATTTCGGTCTTACCGAAAAGAGCAAATCGGTCCCACCGAGTTTACCTGACCAACTCTCTGGAAAGCTTATTACCAAAATCGGTCTCACCGAGTTTGTGTAATCGGTCTTACCGAGATTACATTATGCCCTAACCCTAACCAAATCGGTCTCATCGAGTTGCATGTCAGTCCCACCGAAAATCACTAACGGTTACTAGGTTTACTAAATCGGTCTGACCGAGTCTGTTGGATCGGTCCCACCGAGTTTGGTAAATTGTGTGTAACGGTTAGATTTTGTGTGGAGGCTATATATACCCCTCCACCTCCTCTTCATTCGTGGAGAGGGCCATCAGACTAAACCTACACTTCCAACTTACCATTTCTGAGAGAGAACTACCTACTCATGTGTTGAGGCCAAGATATTCCATTCCTACCATATGAATCTTGATCTCTAGCCTTCCCCAAGTTGCTTTCCACTCAAATCTTCTTTCCACCAGATCCAAATCCTATGAGAGAGAGTTGAGTGTTGGGGAGACTATCATTTGAAGCACAAGAGCAAGGAGTTCATCATTAACGCACCATTTGTTACTTCTTGGAGAGTGGTGTCTCCTAGATTGGCTAGGTGTCACTTGGGAGCCTCCGGCAAGATTGTGGAGTTGAACCAATGAGTTTGTAAGGGCATGGAGATCGCCTACTTCGTGAAGATCTACCGCTAGTGAGGCAAGTCCTTCGTGGGCGACAGCCATGGTGGGATAGACATGGTTGCTTCTTCGTGGACCCTTCTTGGGTGGAGCCCTCTGTGGACTCGCGCAACCGTTACCCTTCGTGGGTTGAAGTCTCCATCAACGTGGATATACGATAGCACCACCTATCGGAACCATGCCAAAAATATCTGTGTCTCCAACTGCGTTTGAATCCTCCAAACCCTTCCCTTTACTTTCTTGCAAGTTGCATGCTTTAATTTCCGCTGCCTATATACTCTTTGCATGCTTTCTTGAATTGTGTGATGATTGCTTGACTTGTCCTAAGATAACTAAAATCTACCAAACTCTAAAATTGGGAAAAGGTTAAGTTTTTTAATTGGTCAAGTAGTCTAATCACCCCCCTCTAGACATACTTCGAGGTCCTACAAGTGGTATCAGAGCTTTGGTCTCCATTTGCTTTGATTTCCATAGCTTTTGGTGGTCATAGCCTTGGTTTCACAACCTAGGAGAGTATGGCGTCTAGCGAGGGAAATTATCACCGTAGAGGTCCTTACTTTGATGGTACTAATTTTGCTAGTTGGAAGCATAAGATGAAAATGCATATTCTCGGACATAACCCCACCGTTTGGGCTATTATTTGTATTGGCTTGCAAGGTGAATTCTTTGATGGGAGAGAGCCGAACCGTGAAGCTAATGCGGAAGAATTGAAGATGCTGCAATACAATGCTCAAGCTTGTGATATCATCTTCAACGGTCTGTGCCCCGAAGAATTCAACAAAATCAGTCGTCTTGAGAATGCAAAGGAAATTTGGGACACTTTGATTGATATGCACGAAGGTACCGAATCGGTCAAGGAATCCAAGTTGGATGTGCTCCAAAGTCAGCTTGACAAATTCAAAATGAAGGATGGTGAAGGTGTCGCTCAAATGTACTCTAGGCTTGCTCTTATTACAAATGAGATTGCCGGCTTAGGGAGTGAAGAGATGACCGACAGATTCATCATCAAGAAGATCCTAAGAGCATTGGATGGGAAGTATGATACCGTGTGCACATTGATCCAAATGATTCCAAACTACAAAGATCTCAAGCCAACGGAAGTCATTGGAAGGATTGTTGCTCATGAGATGTCACTCAAGGATAAGGAGGAACTTCACAATAAGTCAAGTGGTGCTTACAAAGCCTCAAGTGACCGGCATCATCAAGTGAGAAACAAACCTTCAATGAAGAATTAAGCTTAATGGTGAAGAACTTCAACAAATTCTACAAGAGTAGAAGCAAAGAAAGAAGCTCCAAGTCAAGGTCTTACCATGACAAAAGATCTTCCAGTCGAGAGCGTAATTGCTACAATTGTGGGAGGCCTAGACACTATTCCAATGAGTGTACGGCACCCTACAAAAGAAGAGAAGATTCTCCAAAAAGAAGAAGTAGAAGAGAAGAATCACCACCAAGAGAGAGGAGGAGTAGATATGATCGTTATGCACGAAGATCCTCTCGGAGAAGCAAAGATTCGAAAAGGAAGGACAAGTCATCAAGGAGCTACACAAAACGAAGACATCAAGCTCATATTGGTGAATGGGTTTCCGGCTCCGACTCCGACAAACACTCCAAGAGAAGCTATCACTCCGACTCCGAACATACTCAAGATGAAGGTGTTGCCGGTCTAGCACTTGTGTCAACCAACTTCTACGACATATTTGATTCACCAAATGAAGGAATTGGAAGATGCTTCATGGCAAAAGGTCCTAAGGTAACACATCCTGAGTATGTTGATTTCAATAGTGATGAAGATGACTTGCTTGTGGATGATGATTTACTTGTTGACAACTCTAGTGATAAATACTATGATGAAACGTCAATTAATCATGCTAATCAAGATAAAATGAATGACAATGATAAGGAGAAGATTGAGCTTCTAACTAAAGAACTAAACACTCTTAAGTTAGCTCATGAAACTATCTTCAAAAATCATCGAGAACTTTTAAGGGCTCATGAGAAGTTATGCTTTGAAAAGCTCAATCTTGAGCAAGAGCATGAGTTCTTAAAAGCAATCAATGATGATCTTTGTAAGAAAAGTTCTTCTTACATTGCCAAGCGTTTACTCCTATCTACTTACATGCCTCAAGTCAAGTCTAGTAACAAGTACAAGAAAGATACTTCCTCTAGTAGTAACAATAATAATGTCAAATCCAATATTGTTGCTTCTAGTAGTTCTCTTGATTCCACTAATGATTCTCTTAGCCAAGTTACACTTGAGCAAGAAAATAGCTTATTGAAGGGAATTATAGAGAAAGGTGTTTACAAGAGCCTTGCCGGGAGTAAGCAATTCGAGGAAATTGTACGCAAGCAAGGAAGCACCGGAAGAATCAAGGTGTTGGTTTTGAACGAAAGTTCAATGCCAATGGAGTTGAGTGGGAAGAAGATCAATACCCCAAGACGAAGTTTGTTCCTCAACAAGAGAAGTATGATCCTACTTCCTTCAAGGGAACACAAGCTCAAGATGATCTTCCACCACAAGACCATAAAGGCAAGGACAAGCTTCAAGAAGAGATTGATGCATTTGAAGAAGCACCCAAGGCCTCGGTCAAGTGGATTCCCAAGACTACGTCAAGTTCTACTTCATCAAGTACAACTACAACTCCAAGGATTCCCATCAAGATGATGTGGATCCCGAAGAAGAAGAACTAGAGAGTTCTTGAGGGTGACTCCGCCAACATTCTTCACTCATATTATTATGGCAAGGACAAGTGCAATCAACTTCCACATCTTGCACTAGTTCAAGGAGTCACAAACCCTCATGTTGGTAAGGCAAGGAACAAGGTAACTTAATGTTTTCATGGACATCATCTTGTGTGTGCATCACTCTATGTCTATGGATATTCTTGTTTGTTCCTTGTGGGACTAACCCATGTAGGTATGTTGAAAGTGCAACTCACTCCAATGGATTGCTCCAAATGATCTACATCAACATTGAGCATCCACATCTTCAACACCTACATGAAGTCATCATCGACAAAACCCAAGGTTAGTTCATCCCTCTAAAAGGGGATCTCACATCTAGGGGGAGCTTAACTCTAAGACTTGAGTCAAAGCAACTCTAATGGTGTGAACACATCAATGCATTATGTAAAAGTGGTAACCCCACTTGGGCTTAAACGATGAGTATGACCTATGATCAAATGTTTATCATTTGACTCCTAAGTCAATATACTCATATATAGATGACCTAGTCATCGCAAATTGTTTGATAGATGCTAGAATTGGTTGTGCATGCTTTGCCACATATTTCATTTGCCATCTTATTGTGTGAGCATGTTGGTGCATATTTTACTCATTCAAGAACATCCACTTGTTGTTTTGATTGTTTGGTTCTTCCTTCTTTTGGCCAAGTGGATGGAAAAGAATGCCTAAGAACTTTCTCTAGATATCTATGCTTTTCTCGTCTTAAACTCTATTCATGCTACATCACAAAATTTGATCATGTCAGATTCGAACAACTCTGTGTGAGGAGCACTCGGAGTCCCCGATTCGTCATAGACTTAAACTTCCAAAACTTCTTTGTGATTCTCGGTCTAACCGATTCCTCCATTTCGGTCCTACCGAGATCACTAAGTCGATCTAGGTTTTCAATCTTGGTGCAACCGATTTGAACTTTTCGGCCACACCGAGTTGCTGTAACTGAATACAGTTATGCATCTCGGTGCCACCGAGTTGTTCCACTCGGTCACACCGACAGGGTCGGGCTATATATAGTCACAGGCAAAATTTGGAAATTTCTCTGAAACCCTTCGCCCGCGCAATAGCTCGCTCTGCCTCCAAGGTCTCCGGATCGTCTCCTCGTCGCCAGCCGCCTCCTGTCGCTGGTCTCCGCCACCGTCAACGGAATTCAACCCTGCCGTTGCCACCATAGCGAGTTCATCGCCAAGCTAGGGTATGGACTCGATCACAGTGCTATCCTCGTCCGATTCCTAGCACATTGTGTTCTTATTGATTCTTGCCACGATTGAAACACTCCGATCTAGTCAATGCAATACGTAGATTAGATGAGATTTGAAAATTTAGGGTTAGGTTTCCGCCGAAACCATCTCGGACCCACCGAGTTGAAAAACTCGGTCCACCAATTTGGCTTATGCCATTGCACTAGTAACTCTCGGTCTGACCGAGAATTGCTAATCGGTGCGACCGATTTTAGGAGTTTGTGAAACCCTAGCAGTCTCGGTGCCACCGAACTGTGACTCGGTCCAACGAGTTCATCAGTTTAGGTTCCAAAACTGCTTCGGTATCACCGAGTTTGAAAATCGTTGATCCGAAATGCTTTCTGTGGAAAACTAAAACTGAATTTTTGAATCATTCTTTTGCAAAAATCTCTGCATTTTGTGATGCTCATCCACTCCATCTCATCTATAACTCTTCACAGGGTCAGCAGTCAGTGTTTGCAGCATGTCAGACCAGAGTGACAGTCAGAATAGGTCAGAAGGGCAGATGCAAATGAGTCAGGGCACTAGTCCCTCCAGCACTTTAGATGAAGGCAGCAGGAGCACTCCTAGCAACCTGCCTAAGGCTGCTACCAGGCAAAGGAAGAAGAAAACTTCAGACTCTGAAGATGAGGATTATAGAGCTGAAGAGGATGAAGCTACTTCTAAGAAGGTAGTGCACAAGAAGGTGCTTAGTTCAACTACAGTAAAGCCAGGCAGGAAGATCAAAAGGCCTGTAGGGAGACAACCAATGTCCAAAGCCAGAGCATCAACTCAACTGCCTGAGATGCCTGAAGAGCCAGCTGCTGAAGGAAAGAAAAGGAAAGAAAGGGTCAAGAAGACCATGGCCAGAGTAGTTGGGAAACCTTCCATGATGGAAGAAGAAGAGCTTGTTGCACCAGCACCAAAGGCACCAAAGCTTATGGGAGATGCAATTAGATTAGGGGCTGCAACATCTAAGCCCAAGGAAGCACCCAAAGCTGCCCCCAAGGCCAAGTCTGCACCAAAGAGGAATACGAGGAGTATTCCAGCTGCTGAGAAGAACAAGGCCCCAGTGCCTGAGGTTTCTGAGGAGGAAGATGAAGAAGGGCAAGTTCTAAGCAAGCTCAAGCCCAAGATACCAGACAATAATGATGCCCATCATGTAGCTGAGGACATGAACATCAGAAAAGATTCAGGGTTGAGGCTATGGAGGATGGCAGATCCATATGCCACAAGGAGAAGAACTGTTGTTGATTACAGGTTCCATACAAAGGAACAGCAGGACTTCTATGAGACAATCTTGTTGGACAAAAAGCCCATTGTGTGTGATATTAGGTGGGTCGACTGGACCTACATGAAGGAAAATGAAGAACACTATCCAGGAGTTCAAGACAGTTTTGTTGCTTGTGGAGTTGCAGAATTTGTTGGGCAGAAGCTCACAAACTGGAATGATGAACTTATAATGCAATTCTACTCCACAGCACACTTCTATCCAGATGGAAGGATAGTTTGGATGTCTGAAGGTACAAGGTACCAGTCAACTGTTGAGGAGTGGGCAAAACTGATAAATGCCCCAAAGGAAAATGATGATGACCTGGATGTATATGCCAAGAAGAAAATGGGACACAATACCATGGCACATATGTACAAGGAGATCCCAGACAAAGCCCTAGAGACTTTCTCTTTTGGATCAGTCCACTTTCTTCTGTCAGGGCTGCCTACAATCAACTGGATCCTAAGGCACACTCTATTGCCTAAGTCTGGTGACCACAACATGATCAGAGGGCATGCAATCAACAAGTTGCATTTGTTTGATGTGCCTCAGAAATTCAAGGTCATGAGCCTTATAGTAGAAACTATTAAGAGGACTGCAGCAGATCATAAGAGGAGTTGTGGATATGCCCCTCAGATTCAGGAGTTGATTAACTCAAAGATGGGCACAGGCAAATATCTATTGGATAGGGAACATTTTCCTCTCTATCCAGACTTTGAGGACAATGAGGTTGTCATGAATGAGGATGATCCATCATCAGTTCAAGCTCAAGAGAAGAAGGAGAAGGCAAGGAAGGAGAAGGCTGCCAAGATGCCAACTCAAGAGGAGGCATCTGAGTATTTCTGGAAGAACAAGCAAGAGCAGCATGGTTACTTGATAGCATCAACACTGAGGATTGATAAGGGGTTGGTAACCTTAACTCAGAATCAGGAAAGCTTGGAAAGAATCATTGAACAGAAATTCTATGATCTTGATGTCAAGGTAACTGAGATTCAGTCAGTTGTGGAGCAGCTGCAGGATGACATGCAGGACAGGAAGGGCAAGTCTACCACTAATGTATTTGCCAGAGTGCCTAGAGCTCAGAGGTTAGCTGTAGTGCCAGTGATAAACACTAGAGCAACATCATCCGCACCAGCCACAGCTCCTACAGCTCCAGTACAACCAGCTCCAGCACCAACTCCTCCAGCTCCCTCTACATCAACTGAAGCCTTCGTCCAAGGATCCATCTCTACACCACCAACTGAAGATCAAGCCTGAGAGTCGATCTAGCACTATGCATTTTCTATGAACTTTTTGGTAACTTGTTACCAAAGGGGGAGAAAAATGTATAGATCATAGGCTTCGAGAGAGAGAGTGTTGCTTTTGTTCTCTCTTGCTTTGGTGGTTTTTAAACTTGTTTGCTTTTGCTTTGCTTGAGATACTATGCTATTCTTGTGAGACATTGATGATCATGTGTTTGATCATAAGCTACACTTATGCATGTTTGATGATATTATCATATCTATCCCATGTGATCATTCACTTTGCTTGGTGATGAGTGCATGTATTCAATCTTTATCATTTTGAGCGCTCCACCAAGATGTATGTGACATGGAAGAGTAACCCATGAGCCTAATTCCTTGTGCATTTGCAGTCCAAAGCAAATCTTAAACTATGCACAAATTTAGGGGGAGCTCTTGCTTATCACATACTTCTCAAAGCGACGATGTTTTTCAATCTTATTATCATTTGTCGAAGCTTTGATCTATATGTTGTCATCAATTATCAAAAAGGGGGAGATTGAAAGTGCAACTATCCCTAGGTGGTTTTGGTAATTCATAACAACATATAGCTCATTGAGCTAATGCTATTCCAAGACATATATTTCAGGAAAGCTCAATGAATGGCATGGCATGGATGATGAAAGTGGATCCCTCAAAATACTAAGGACAAAGGATTGGCTCAAGCTCATTAGCTCAAGACTCTTCATTTTATATTTTAGTGATCCAAGATCACATTGAGTCTATAGGAAAAGCCAATACTATCAAGGAGGGTTGAGGTGTTGCTTAATGAGCCTCTTGCTTCATGTGCTTAGTGATATGCTCCAAAACCCTCAGCTACTTTCTCACATCCACAAATGACCTAAACCCAAAGCCAAAATCGGTCACACCGATTCTTCCTATCTGGCGCCACCGAGTTCAAATGTCATAGCCACTGCCACAAACCCTAGGCAAATCGGTTCTACCGATAGGGATCTCGATCTCACCGAGATGGGATTGTAATCTCTCGGTTTCCCTTCGTAACATTTTGGTCAAACCAAAGTGAGCGATCGGTCCCACCGAGATTGCAATGTAAACTCTCTGTTTCCCTTTTGTAACATTTCGGCCTCACCGAAAAGAGCAAATCGGTCCCACCGAGTTTACCTGACCAACTCTCTAGAAAGCTTATTACCAAAATCGGTCTCACCGAGTTTGTGTAATCGGTCTTACCGAGATTACGTTATGCCCTAACCCTAACCAAATCGGTCTCACCGAGTTGCATGTCAGTCCCACCGAAAATCACTAACGGTCACTAGGTTTACTAAATCGGTCTGACCGAGTCTGTTGAATCGTTCCCACCGAGTTTTGTAAATTGTGTGTAACGGTTAGATTTTGTGTGGAGGCTATATATACCCCTCCACCTCCTCTTCATTCGTGGAGAGAGCCATCAGACTAAACCTACACTTCCAACTTACCATTTCTGAGAGAGAACTACCTACTCATGTGTTGAGGCCAAGATATTCCATTCCTACCATATGAATCTTGATCTCTAGCCTTCCCCAAGTTGCTTTCCACTCAAATCTTCTTTCCACCAGATCCAAATCCTATGAGAGAGAGTTGAGTGTTGGGGAGACTATCATTTGAAGCACAAGAGCAAGGAGTTCATCATCAACGCACCATTTGTTACTTCTTGGAGAGTGGTGTCTCCTAGATTGGCTATGTGTCACTTGGGAGCCTCCGATAAGATTGTGGAGTTGAACCAAGGAGTTTGTAAGGGCAAGGAGATCGCCTACTTCGTGAAGATCTACCGCTAGTGAGGCAAGTCCTTCGTGGGCGACGGCCATGGTGGGATAGACAAGGTTGCTTCTTCGTGGACCCTTCTTGGGTGGAGCCCTCTGTAGACTCCCGCAACTGTTACCTTTCATGGGTTGAAGTCTCCATCAACGTGGATGTATGATAGCACCACCTATCGGAACCACGCCAAAAACATCCGTGTCTCCAACTGCGTTTGAATCCTCCAAACCCTTCCCTTTACTTTCTTGCAAGTTGCATGCTTTAATTTCCGCTGCCTATATACTCTTTGCATGCTTGCTTGAATTGTGTGATGATTGCTTGACTTGTCCTAAGATAACTAAAATCTGCCAAACTCTAAAATTGGGAAAAGGTTAAGTTTTTTAATTGGTCAAGTAGTCTAATCACCCCCCTCTAGACATACTTCAAGGTCCTACAACAGTATACTTCCGATGGAAGTCGTTCCTTGACCACGTTGACCACGTCGAGTTCCGTTGCATGCATGCGTCCATGGGCGTGGTGCGTCCCCACTATCAGCCTCTCACGTACAGTCATCTTCGCAACAATAGCCTGGCCGTCGGTGGGGTAGCGCTTCGCAGCGATGCGTGCTAAGCAAAGCCGCTAGCCGCCGGAGGCCGGACCAGGCGGTCTCGGCGACGCTGGAGGAAGAAGACGAGAGATTGAAGGTGCATGCCGGCTGTTGGATATAAATCCAATGGCTGTAGATGTCACAATCATTTGTTGACCAAGTTGACAACGCCCTATGTAGGCTTCGACCTATTGGCCCTCATGTCAGCATGCAAAAATGTGGCATATATTTAACCCATGTTTTCTAGAATGTACAGTCCATTTGCTGGGCTGGGTGAACAAATAATTTCACGTCAATCAAGCCCATTTATATTTTCTAAGAAATCCCTGCCCATTTGCACTTCCTTGAAATACACGAATTAGCTGGGCTCGTTATATTTTCTAAGAAATCCTAGCCCATTTATACACGAATCCCAGCCCATGTCGAGAAGCACTAGCGTTGAGTGAGGACCTAGACCTGGAACGAGTACATATTGCTACTGACTGTCTGAGAGTCGTCCGGGAAATCGAAGCACCAAAGAACCTTGGTGGACATTGTATGGTGTTTCATGAGATCAAAGAACTAAGCAATTTATTTAGGGCTTGTCTTTTTAGTCATGAACAACGCGAATGTAATGGGAAGCCTCATAGACTAGCACGTATGGCTACGTCTCTTGATATAGGTAGGCATGTGTGGCTTGATGCACCACCTGCTCATTTATGTATCCCTGTAAACATGGAACTTAGGCAATAAAGTGCATTGTGATTCTCAAGAAAAAAAGTTGGGCTCGTTATATATATAATGTTATGTTAGAAGTAGCAATTAATATCAAAGAATAAACCGGAGAGGCACATTTTTTATATATAATTAACAAATTAGCGAGTTATTGCTCAAAATAAAAATGAGCGCGTTATTATTAAATTGGTCCTTAAAATATTTGCAAGCTTTTGTATGCAATCACCAAGATTTTCCTTGCCTGTGAGTAAAAAACAACCAGGATTTTCCTTGCCAACTTCCGTTAAACATTTACTTTTATAAGTTAATAACACGTGGGATGTTTTTATAATGTATATATAAGTCTCTATAAAATATACAATAATAGTAATAATATAAATATATATAATGTGGTTAGAAGGGAAAACATAAATTGGACACAGCATTATTATACTTATATATATATAGAACAGAGACCTGTGTTTTATTAAAAAATACATTGGGCTATTGATCTTTAAGAAAAAGCCCATAGGCCCGTATGGACCTCAAAAAATAAGTTGAAACCATTGTCTCCGTATGTCGTGGGCTACGCATGTTAAAATACAAAACCTAGGCCTAGCTGATACTTGTTCGCCCTCTGGAAAAAAATGATACCAGATCCCCGAGCAAACTAGGTTAAAGAGGGGGGCGGCGGCACAACTGAAGAAGCACATCAGGAGCAATTTTTTTTCTTCAGTGGATGGCTCTCGATAGCGTTTTTTTACTTGCCTCTGCACCATAGAACTTGTATTTTTAGCCTCCCAGTCTGTCGTGGTGGACCAGCAGCCCATTTGCTGGGCGGGCGAACCTACAGAAACCAGCACTCGATTTTTCATCAAGACCCAAAAACAACGCAGTACTATGTTTGTTTTGAGGCCGAAAACATTACGGCAGGGTTTGAGCGGGGGAGAGGGGAAGATAGAGTAATAAAAATATTAAAAAGAGCTGATGCACCGTTGCTACCCTAACAAAGCAGGTGCAATTCTTCTCAGGAAGAAGGTGTGCCGTTAACACCCACACGTCACATACCCCACAGTAGGCATACTAACAAGTTCACACACAAATACAATATAAAAGGTAAACATTCGTGTCAAACTCAGGTTCACAGGACGCGTTCATATTCATAGCCAACATTCACTATCAACAACTCAAAAGATTCATATATACACAAGCTCAGCATATCTATGCATCCAAATGATTGATAGATCCCACGACAATATTCATGCATAATTCACAAAAAGATTCAGATATACACATGTTCAGTATGTTTATGCGTCCAAATGACTGAGATCACAGCCAATATGATCCATGGATGAACTTTAAATACCTAAGGTACAGACTGGTAAATGGTGTTCAGTCGGAGGTACTTCTTGCTAAAATTAGTTCTTGTACGAGTAAACTTTCGAGTACATAAGAGGCAGCACAGACAATCTGAACTTTGCTTGTAGGTTTATCCTCAAATAGTGGCCTCGTGCCCAGCGAGGTTTGAGCAACTTGGCAACTACTTTCATCCAACTAGTTTACTGGCTCATCTTGGTCCTGTAGCTCACCAAAATTCTACATTGCAGACGAGAAAGGAGGCGGTTGAGAAAATGAACCACCCAAATTTTTTGTGCAGTTCAACTGAAATGGAGCATCCCTGGCATGCAGACTGATTAAGTGCCAGATGAATATACGCGTCAACCAACTTGTCTGGAATCTTTAGACTCCATGCCATACAGTTCGCTACCATATCTGCCGATAACCAAAAGGCACAAGTTGGGACCAAAGACTGGACTGTGTTCTTCTGGGCTATGCGCCAAGCAATATTTTTGGCGTTCACTCTCCTAATACTTGAGAGTTTGACAACTGGTTGAGGCCGGTTGATACTCGAATGAATATAGGCACTTCTCGTCAACATCGATGCTTGTCTGAGTGAACTTTGGAGTACATGGCAGCAGCATAAGTATCTGTCCATCTGATCATTTTGTGCAGTTCTACTGAAATCACCCAATGCAATGATTTGCCTGCGAGTTCAGGCTCCAAGTTACTCCTTTATAAAATCAGCAAATAGTAGCACAATACGTAATTACCAATACATGACAAGCACAATAATCAGGATAAAGACCAGTACCAACCTGTGTGAGGTAGCATATCAATTACTATTTCCTTTGACTGGAAGCCGAGATAAGCGAAGCGACTGACAACGAAGGAAGAAAGCAAGCCGAGATTAGCAACTGACAGGAAAGGATAGAAGTTGTCGAGGCAATGAAGCACCCCAAGTTTTTTTGCAGTTCCACCAAAATCGTGCATCCCTGTTGGCACATATATTGAGAGAGTGAGATTACTATAATAGTGGGACTAGTTGATGAAACATACACTAACAAATAGAAGCACCCTCATTATCTTAATGGGTAAAGTTAGCAACATAGTAGTCTTGCTTAAGGAGAGGTATTAGTTTATTTAATCAGTGCCAATTAGCTCAACACCCAAAGCATTGCCATTTATCATAGGTTGCAAAACTTTAACGTGCAAAGATAAAGGAGTTTCTCAGGACAGTAGCACGATAAAAATAGAGATGACAGCAAACTAATATGGATGAAGGCCTTAGGCCCGTACCAACCTGAGAAAAAAAGCTTATTCAGGTAGTCCCATAAGAGATGATAAAGCACTCACTGGAATCACACAATATTATATATTTTTGTGCACTTCAAATGTATGGTTGAAATCACTCTTGTTTACCAGTGCTGAGATTATATCGAAAGATTATCAAGAACTTCCAGCAGAGTTAAAGCACTGGCTGGGATACAGTTCATTGTGTTGTCTTGTGTAGTTCCACTAAAATGTATGATTGGCAGAACATGATCCCTGTTTGCACAAGTAGGAACAAGGTGAAACCTTCATTAGCTTAGTGAGAAAGGATAGGAAGACATTAGCATATTACTCAAATAGTAGCATCAAATTCATGATGGACAATATGCAAAACATTGCCTCATCGAACCAATGGCAATAAATTGACATGCAAAACAATAGCACTACTATGTCATGACACTAATAATATTCCATCCCTGCTCCACCACATGATTCACCTCCATAGACAAACATACACACGTACTCCCTCCATCCGAAAATACTTGTCATCAAAATGGAAAAAAAGGATGTATCTAAAACTAAAATACATCCCCTTTTATTCATTTTGATGACAAGTATTTCTGGACGGAGGGAGTACATGATTCAGCCCTACTAAAGATTTGTTTAACTCCTACAGGAAAATTAGGCAGCAATAAATTAGTGGTACTTAAGTACTCCTAATTAATTAAGTGAGACAGCAGAAGTGGAAGGGCTCCCTGGAGGATTGTCTCACATGTAAGGTAGTCATTGTCGGAGCCCTAGAATGGCCTCGACTGAGGCCTCTGGCTTCAGCAAGATCGCATTGGCACTTTTTATTCTTCTTCTTCTTCCTCTTCATGCTCTGTTTCTCTTTCTCCTCACCAGTTGGTGAAACCAAGTACATGATTGGCCTTCTAGTTCAGAATTGGTTTTGTCAGTGAGGGAGTAAAAGTGTACTAGTAAAAAATAGCATTATTTTCTCATGGCAGTCGGAAAATAGAGATGAACACATGCATTAAATATCATTCTTACCTAAAGGAAGGTTATGGCACTAATATGGATGATGAGGATTGGAACACAGATCTCCCTTTGTGCAGTTCCACCAAAATGAACCAATTGTTCCATTCTGACATTCCAGTTAAACAGCACAAAAGTCACTTCTTTTAAGAAGAGTTTTGTGCAGTGCACCAAAAGGTCACAATAGCAACCAGGTGAATTGGATATCCCTGTTTGCACAAAAAGGTACAGAGGAAACAGTCAGAGTCTCAAACAATTACAGGCAAAAACATCTGGCTAAACTTGTCATGGCTTATAACAGTGGCATGGCTTCATTTTTACCAGGGACATTAGATTAAGAACAGCTAAATATTTGGTATAAGGTCATGGGACAGTGGGTGCACTAGCAGTCCAGCACCATGTACGTAAACAGGGGCATAAAGTAGTGATTCATAGTTTGTTCCCCCGAGAAACAAACATCCAAGAAACATATCTGGGTTGGTCCCATTTTTGTTCACTCTAGCCACCTACTCCTATGTGTGGATAGCAAATCTAGTCCTGGTCATACCATTGTGTACAGCGTTACCCCTATATTTCCCTTTTCGACCAAGATACCGGTTGGATGACCAGTCTGTACTACTTTCACCCCCTTTCCTTCTTGTTTGTACCAAGTCCGATGTACATACTAAATTCCCCCACCCCCACTTTATTTCTTGTTTGAACCAAGTACTCCCTCCGTCTGGAATTACTTTTCATCAAAGTGGATGTGTCTAGAACTAAAATACATCTAGATACATCCATTTCAATGACAAGTATTTTCGGACGGAGGGAGTACAAAATTCGACTCCATGAAGTAGCTTTACCTCTAACAATAGAAGAAAAAAATACTCCCTCCGTCCGGAAATACTTGTCGGACGAATTGATGTATCTAGACATATTTTAGTTCTAAATACATTCATTTTTATCCATTTCTTCGACAAGTATTTCTGGACGGAGGGAGTAGGTGACGTTGGACCATCCGATCAAGAGGGGCTGAGAGGTAGAAAATGATGCACATGCAGCGACGTAGCGAGCTGGGGAAGTAGAGCTAAGGCGGTTTCGAACGAAGATATACCTGAAGGTCATCGGGATGTGGATAGGTGGGCGGCGGGAGGCCGGATCCGCCCACAAGCAACGACGAAGGGATCGGAGGACCTCCCGCACCGGCGCTCGGCCAGAGATAATGGTGCGGCCGGCATTGGGTCTTCTCCCTCGCTGTCGACGACGGCCTAAACGCTGCCCCTCCTCCCCTTCACCGGTGGATGGGGATACATCTGGATCTGTAACCAGCAGTGAGGATAGAAAAACGGTGTTTTTTGAAGGGAGAAAGACAGTGTTACTACACCTATCTTGTTTAGATCTGGAGAGGATGAGAGTGTGTGAATAGAGCAACCCTAGCATGCAAGCGCGGAGGCTCCAGCCTATATATACGTGGTGGGGTAGTTTTCCTTTTTCACTCCATCAAAACAATCGTTTAAAATTGTGTAGTACTACATGCCAGGTCGCGGTTTTTTTAGTTGTTGATTGTTTCTTGATATAGCTACCCGCTTGTTCCAAGTGGTGTTACGGTGTGCCAGGTCGCACTTTGTATCATTCAAGTCTGGTATACTACAAGTCCCTCCATTAAATGAACAACCACCCCCTCGTAAAAATTGTGAACAAGCCCATGGCTAAAATTAGCGGAAACATGGGTTGCCCCAACATGCATTATTATTTATATTTTCTACTCCCTCCGTTCCTAAATATAAGTCTTTTTTATTAGCCACACCTAAGACAAGAATTTTTTTTATTAGCAGTGAACCCCACATGTCATAGACACAAAAATTGTGGCAAGATTCCCTTAGGCAAGCCAAAGTGTGCCTAACAATTTGAGCAACTCAAGTTAGGAAAGTGTGGCAAGTGTGGGAAAAATAATGTGGCAACATAAGACAAACATAGTCACAATCCAAACAGCCCCGTAATTTTTTGTGACATGCATGAAAATTTGGTTAGTTAAATTATAGTCAAAATTTGGCAAGGTGAATCAAATCAACACATGCAAGTATCAAAAGGAAAGTCACGGCATGCATGCATGCATGCATTGTACTCCCTCCGTTTCCAAATATAAGTCTTTTTAGAGGTTGCAACAAGTGACTACATACGAAGCAGAATATGTCCACATATGTATGTTGTAGTCCATACGAGTGCAGTGCTTTGATGTGTCGCGTCAACTCGTACAAGACCGAGAAATTTGATTACTACAACACCCTCTCCCTCGTGGACTGAGCTCTGGTGCCTTAACTGCACCTGCCTTTAGCTGCATGACAGGAGGGCCAACCACCTGTTGGGCCCACCTGTCATAGACGCAAAGGCGGGAGCAGTAAGTAGAAGCATTCGCTACATGCTATCCCTCCCGCACGAGGTGGACGGACATGCAGCAGTGGATTCGATACTGTAGAAGTAGGAGTAACATCATTGTTCGTCTTCTAGAAGAGGCGAAGAGCCAAGCGCAACCCGAACGTGGCAGTTGCGAACGCTCGCGTGGTGCGGTGCCTTGAAGCACACATATAGTAGCCAGGCTCTTGCATGAGACAAAATTGCTATTTGAGCCCACTATTGTAGTACTAGTACTTGCTACTCCCTCTGTCTAGGTGAGTAAGTCGTTGAATTTGTAGCTAAGCTTCCCTCATTGAATTGTTTAACAATTAAACTCCATCATCCACTGGTTGATACTCATTCTGCATAGGTCCACACGCTTAGCACCGTTTCCTCTTGAGGTCACCAATGTTTATTTGCTAATTAATAGCATTGCATGCAATGAACTAGCCACTGCAAGTCATTAAAAGCATGCACACCTCTCATCTCTTATTGGTTGATATGTCAAGAAACAAGAAACAAGGTAGAAGTTAATGCACCGCGCCTAAGTGTTTTGGGACTATTTGGTTTTCGTAAGATGACTTAGACTAGCCACAGTGGGAGTAACTTCAGCAGTAACATCGAGTCCAACTCAGCAAATTTGCTTATGTGGCAATGAGTTAATGAGGAGAGAGGTAGTTATAGTAACTTAGCTAGTTACTGTAACATCACATGCCCCAATGCAATATGAGTCTATAACCTAATAAATGAAGCTTTGCATGTTACCACACTTATGTTACTACCCACTATGAAGGCAGTAACAAAGTCTAGGGATATGTGTATGTTACTAGTGTATGTTACTCACCAATGTGGCTAGTCTTACACACCTAGACGGAGGGAGTAGTATAGCCCTGTAAACCGGAAAGGAGTATTTGCCTTTCTAGAGATTTCAACAAGTGACTAGACTACACCGCGTGCAGTACTCCCTCCCTTCCGGTTTATAGGGCTCAAATCTCAAATCTCATGAACCAAGGCATTTTGTGATTGGAGGAATGTATCTTGTACTTTACAAAACTACCCTAATTAAACTCATGCATTAATTACGTAGTTCTCTCGTTTTCCTCTCCGCCTTGGTCGCGGTGCACAAGTATTGAGCACTCCTATATGACTAGCCGCTCTATCTACATGCGAGACATTTCAAAGCATCCGGGCCCGCGTGCCATCCAACAAATCACAGCGAGGTGCTACAGTCGAGACTCACCTGTCACCCCGGTGTGGTCGTCATGACCCGTCATATCACAAAACCCACACCTTTACCAGCAGTGGTAAGGTGGCCTCCAAGTTGGACTAGACGAAGCAACCAACATTTCACTGGAACGCTCGTTCAAGCCCTTTCTTCCCTTTCTTCAAGAAAACCTCACTCTAGGCTACTCACTTCTGCCATTTTTCTTCTGTACCGACGAAGGAAAGGTGGCGAATCAGTTATGCTGCTATATTTTCATTCCAACAATCTTCTTTTTGTGAAGCACCGACCGATTCTCACATCCTATTCTTTTCCCGTTTTCATTGCGATTGTGGTTTCCTTTCAATTGCTTTTTGTTTGTCAGTTCATTGATGGATCCTGGAGCACTAGGCAAAGAGTTGCCGGCGGACAACCCACTGGAGACAGCGATCTCCGGGAAGCGAGCACCGACCAACGAGTTGACCATGTTGGCGGGCCAACCCATGGAGACGAAGAACTCCAAGAAACAAGCACTGGCCAAAGAGTTGACGATGTTGGCGGACGAAGTCCTTAAAGAAAGTTGGAAGCACAGCAATGGTCCCACCGTCCCTACCCCAGGAACTCTGATGGCCACCTATGCGAGGCTCAAGGCCGAGTTTGAGGAGATAGTCGCTGTTGAGAAGCAGTATTCCCCTGGCAAGGTGATGGCCCCCATCGAGGACGAGGAGATGGCCCCCTGAGGGATGAGATCCCCCGGTGAGCTGCACAAGGTAAAAAATAATGGCTTATTACCATAGTTGTGGTTTTTGATTATTTTCAATGTGCTTGCTAATATGTTAGGGTTGTGCAGGTGCCGGTGGACGTCCTTGATGATTCCGATGTCGTGGCCCGTCCTGTTTGCATCGCCCCGGAGATCGATTCCGATGTCGCTGTCCATCCTGTGGACATCGCCCCAGAGATCGATTCCGATGTCACGGTCAGTCCTGTGGTCATTGCCCGAGAGATCGATTCCCGTGTCGCTGTCCGTGCTGTGGTCATTTCCCGTGAGATCGATGACAAGAAATAGTTGGTCGCGCTAATCCTTCAGGGTAGTTTGCATTGCCCTGTGTTTAATTACCAGAATGATGCATGTTATCAAACCATCTTAGGGCTAGTGCACTGTCTTGTGTGGGCGGTACTTGCTACTTTTGTTTGATAGTGAGTCATGCGAACCCTCTCCGAGTCATGGAAACAGATGTATCCTCACCGGCTTTTGATGTAATATATGGCATACTTAGATGTAAGTTTGAACTGTTTATTATATCAGGAGGGCTTGTTTGATGATTCTTGGTGTTAGTAGGCTAGCTATTGTGCGAGCTATAGTACTTGCAAAACACTCACCGAAGAAAAGCGTTGGGGCTAATGAGTTCGTGGTACGCTTATACTTATCCGTCGTCGATCGACCAATAGCCCTAGCTCCTAAAATTGTAGGCTTAGCGATCGATCAGACAATAGTCGACACGGATACATTCAGGCCTCATTTGGTTCATAGGGTAGGAAAATCATAGCAAAAGTACAGAGACGTACGACACAAAATGATTGCAGTGCAGAGATGTACTCCCTCTGTTCCAAAATAGATGACCTAGGCGGGCTAGTTTGGCCTAGTGGGTTTCGGTGATATGACGTGGTACAGTGCCGTCCAGTCTTCGCGTGTGGTAGCAGTATTGCAGGTACAGTAAGTTTTCTTGAAGAAGCGGAATTCAACGAAGTCATGATGGTTCCTTCGTCCGAACAACTTACAGTGGGAAAGGTTGGGCCTGCGATATGATCGGGGTAGACCGGGATAATTTTGTGCATGGCAGGTGGACCAGGATGGTCGGCGTCCCACATGTCGGCGAATGAAAGTATTCTTTCCGATATAGAGGACGAGCAACGAGTATTCATTGTTTATTTTTTATGAAAGCTATTGTCTCCACTGTTACTCCTTGACTTTGTTAATGCCTCTCCCTCCTCCACATAAGCGGGGACTACTTGTTATGCATGCGGCGGGCAGCTGGCGTCTTGAGGGGCCAGGGCAGTCAGAGCGGGCTCCGAAAGCGGTCTGGACTCCAGCATGGCCCACCTCACATTATCACCATATATTTCTTGGAGTCCGTGCACGGCAGGCAGGCGATCTCTTCTCCCTCCCCCGTTTCTCTCATCTCAGCCAATGCCCGCCGAGCGATTAGATTTCGGCTATCAACGGTTTATTTAATTACAGTCCCACGTGTTAGTGAAATTGCATGACAACGCGTGTCCCCTCTGGTGAGCAGCGTGCGAGCCGGACTGTCGGGGGTGCGACGCGTATGAGTCATAAGAGTGTCGCCTTTTCCTTTAGAACTTGCGAAGCATAACATTTTCGTGCGATTGATCGATAGAAATCCAGAACAAAATGACGAGGGTGGTGCTTTCCCGCTTGTTAGGCGGGCTAGTTCGAGTGATATGACGTGCTACAGTGCCGTCCACTTGCTCCATTTTTATGTAAGCAAGAGTTTACACTCTTACGCGGGAGGAGTGCGAAACACCACGGATCTAATTTTGATCGAGGGATAACTGTTCCCTGCCAAATAATGGAGGACTGTTAGCGATTATAGCATGATAGTTAGGGCATCTCCAGCACTGGCCCACAAATTTACACCGGCATCTGTTCAAGGACACTGATGGATGCCATCCGATGCTGCCCACATACCTTTCGACAACTATATGAACTAACGGACAAAATTCATGCAAACAAAGCAAATTTCAAATTAACCGGATGAAATTCATTACATTTCGGAAACTTGTCCTACAAACTGGACGAAATTCATTACATATTCCGCACAAACCGTACTAAAACCTACTGTAAACCTAATCTAGACGATTGTCGGCGCACGACCACCATGTTCGGCCATGAACCCGAGAAAGCCGGCCCTTGCCTTTGCCTCCTCCTCATCCGCCTCGATAACCTCCTCCTCTGGAGCACAAGGTTCTAAAGATTTCCGCCTCCATGTCACCGTCAAGCGGCTAATCGGCCATCGACTGAGTGGAGTAGTGGTGGCCTTCCTGGGACTAGAGTGGCAGCGACCTACCGTGTACTACTCTTCCTCGCTACCGGCTGCGCCCGCGCACGCACGCCGACTTTGTGGTCGTGCCGGCGAAGGGCGGTCCGGGGGGTGCCGGCGATCTCCTTCGTTTGCTCCTGCAACAGTACGTCGAAGAGAGCTTTGGAGTGCGCCAGGAGCAGAGCTGCCGATGTCCCTCGTCTACTCCTGCGATAGTACATCCAAGAGAGCTTCGGAGCACCAGAAGGCCATGGTTGGAGTGGTGCAGGCAGAAGGAAGGGGTCGGAGGAGAATAAGTGTGGGTCTTTGGCTATGGCTGGGAGCTGGGGCTCAAGTTAATATAGCGGGCGAATGGCAATGAGCCGTGGCAGACGGATGGACAACTCGCGCCGGAGTAGGTTCATCGGGCGTGAATGCGGACGCTGCTTCAGTGACTTAACTGCATAGGCATTGGGTTACTGACATGTGGGCCCAACGGCATCTGGCCCGCATGTCAGTGACACACCAATTGCACCTGCAGTTAAGTCTGGTGAATGCGGCATTGACGTTCTGGAGAGACGGTGACTGTTTCAGGCGGGAAGCGCGCGCTAGCGATGGAAGGGGTTTCGGTGTGCAGTGGCACTAAGATCGGTCGCTCATGATAGTAAATACTCCTTACCATACTACCATAGTACCCTCTCTAGCTAGGCTGTTTTATAGATTGTCGTTGTGATGGACGATATACATGAGTAAGGCGCTCCGAGTATGACTGTTGGTGTTGAGTCAGGTGAATACATGCTCGGCGTTCGCGTAGGCCTCCATCAAACGTCTAAATAGTAATGTCAGGCACCGCCGGGGCGCGCAGGTGATGGGCTCGCCGTTTGCGTTGCGCCATGAGTAGGACTTTGATTTAGAGGGCGACATGCATGCATTAGCATGCTTTGACAGCGTGAGTGTGAGTATCTGACGCGAAGTATTTCATTTACATTTGGCTGACGAGGGTGCGTTGCAGCGACGAGTCTGCGGTTTGATTCCCCACATACGCATAATTTTGGTTTTTATAGTATTTCTTTCTCCATTGACAGGTAGGCCCGCGTAGATAGATAAAGAACACGAGCTGATGAGGCGCATGCGGACTGTTTGACTAGTCAACTAGACAAATACGGAGCTATACATTGAGCCAGTGACCGTATAATCACCATATTCGTATACAATGATCAAAGTGAGCTATCAAGACAAGTTCGATGACCGCCAATGCATTTTACTCGGTAATAAATGACCAGGATTGAAGGGGAATCCAAATTTCCTTCGTCTTTTGTCGTTGAGCTCTTGACAAACCAATGCACTATACAGTTGTCCGGCCACTCCACCCCAGAGCTCTCACCAAGCGTCGTTCATGCCACCGCGCCGCACACTAACCGGTAAGGCAGCGATGGCATCCCACCGCGCCGAGTTCCTCCCCGCCCACGACCGCACACAAAATGGTAGGGAAGTGATGGAATCCCGCCGTTCCGAGTTCATCGCCGCTCGCGACCTCACAACTATGTGGGAGGAATTTGAAGATGCGAAGGCCGAATGGGCGGTAGAGCAAGAGGCGGCCAAACCCGCACAGAGGGAGCGGAAAAGTCAGAAAGCACTCAAGAAAAGAGAGGCCCGCCACCGCAAGAAAGAAAAGGACGCATGCGCTGCTGCCGAGAGGTCGGCGGAGATCCAAGCACGGTGGGGTGTCGCCGACAAAGCTGGGAAGGAGAACGACGGCGTCTGGCCAGCATGTGAGAAGTAGTAGTACTAGTAGTTAGTGTGTGTGTCTATGTGTGAGTATGAGCATGCACCAGTAGTACTAGTTACTACTTTAGTTTTTAGAGCAAATTACCAGTACAATAGCCTAGACTAAATGGAAAAATTCTTATCCTATGCATCAAATGGCATCTCTTTCTCTATAGGAATTGAGATGCATGTCATCTCACTTCCTATGATTTTCATATTCCTATAAAATTCCTATCCTGTGAACGAAAGGAGGCCTCTATTAGAGTAACTACTGTAGCTAGCAGTACTGCTAGTACAGTAGTTTTCATCAAGAAGCGGAATTCAACAAAGTCATGATGGTTCCTTCGTCCGAGCAACTTCAAAGTGGGAAGTGGGCCTGTGATTTGACGGCTCATTAGTCATTGTTACTGTGGCGTGACGACCAGGGTGACTCTCCCTTGGGGTTCTGCGTGCATGGCAAGTGGACTAGGATGGTCGACGTCCCACATGTTGGCGAATGGAAGTATTCTTTCTGATATCGAGGAGCAAGGAAACCGCGTGGTATAGTATCATTGCTGATTGGTTCTCAAAAAATAGTACCACTTCTAATTTATAATTATTTTTTATTTCTGATGAATGCTAGCGTTTCAACTCTTATGACGAAGAGTGCCAAACATGACACGTGCTGGATGTCCCACACGTCAGTAAAAGGAGTGGGACATGAACAGCGTGGTAGAGCCCAATGTAAAAGAAAAACATCGTGGTAGAGTGTCTCCACTTCTTCCACTTCTGGGTCGGAGACCACACGTAGTAGTACTTAGTGGTATGAACGATACAAAGTGCGACCTGGAGAGAAAGACACGTCTAGTTGGAAGGTCTCGGGGCATACACGTAAACAAATATAAAAGTTAATATGTGCCTCCAACTAATATAGTGGTAGTAGAGTACTTAGGCACGTACTCCATAACATCATAGTGCATTGCACGTACAACATTTAGTGGTAGTACGTAGTAAGAGACAAATGTCGCCCAAGAGTTCCCTTCTCGACCTACTTTTGGGTGTTTGGTAGAGTGTATGGAGGGTGCATGAGTCCACACTAGTTTAGCACAAATACACTAGAAGCATGCATGAAGAGAGCATGCATGAAGAGGGGTGTTGAGTTGAGCATGCATGAAGAGGGAACAACTATGCTGAGACGAGAACACAACCAAACACACCCTATATGCCACGCATGTTCATACCATTTGTGCCTTTCTACTTCACTTACTGCGCTACATTACTCAGGTTCGTACGTCCACTCTTGGGTACATGTCCGTCTCGTAGTTCCAGTCCCACGTGTTCTTCATATAGATGGAACGATCCTTGCATAACACGTGCACCTTGATGCTAGATGTCTCGCGTGTTGGCAAAAGGATGAACAAAGCTCACGTAAAAAAATAGAGTGGAAGAACATAGATTCCCGACGACCGAGAAGGAGCAAGGAACCTCGTGGTGGAGCGTCTGCACTCATAATATTTAATATTATTCAGCGATATAAAATCAACCAATCATCTCCACAGTGGACTGGAAGAGTACGAAACACGGCAGCCCAGTGTAGTTACATCATACTAGTACATGGCTAACCCACGCTATCACCATATTTCTTGGCTTCCGTGCGACACCTATCTCTAGTAATCCAGCAGCCTGTATCGCTTCTCCCTCCTCGTCTCTATCAAAGTGCGGCGGGCTGGCGTTTTTGCCGTCTATTGAGGTCGGTTAACTCATCACATGTTAGCGACATGCCAAGAGCATTCTAAAAAAAATTCCTTTCACGTTCCATTTTCAAAAAGAAAAAAATCCTTTCACGTACGAATTTGACTGTATGCTTTGAGCAACTTGCATGTCCTATACTGCTCCTGTTTGATACTCTAACTTAGCTAGAGGTTAGACTAACTCATGACTAACCCTGTACTAACTGTAGCCAAAGAGGTGTTTGGGTGACAGGGTTAGATTGACAATAAATGCACTTGATGGAGAGAGAGAAGTGATTTTTCAGTGGTCCCAATGAGAACTATCTCCAGTTAGCACCTCTTGGGTGGGATAGTTTTTTTTGGTGGGTTCGGTGCAACTTGCTCCAATTTAAACCCTCATGCTTGGATACTTTAGGGCTATTTGAGCCCCAACTAGCTCAAACTAACTCTAACCCATGGATCCAAACAGGGCCTATGGCCAGTCTCGACGCGGAGCAGTCGCGTGCACCGGGAAGCGGCGCTCTCTCGGCCGTCGCGCCACTTCAAAGTCGGCGCCAGTGAGAGGTCGCCTCCGCTCTGGCCTAGCATTAATGCGGCACTGACGCTCCAGGGCGACGCTGACCGTTTCACGCGGGAAGCGCGCGCTGGCAAGGGAGTATAGGTTTTGAACCGTTTCAGGTGTAGTACTGGTAGTTTGCAAAACTACTCAATTATTGCACTCAGTTTCCTAAGAAATTGCGGTAAAAAACGTTACTCCATAGCCCGCTTCCCTTCTCCTTCCTCTTCCACCACCCGCGCACATCCGCGGGAAGCGACCGGTCAACCCTTATATAGGAGTGCTAGCACAAAAAGATGCATGCATGACCACTAAAATTTCCATATTAAAGCGCCACTCCGGCGGGAGTATGTCGTATGTTGTTACCTTCAGCCGGGCCATGGCTACCGGGCGACGGTGACCAGAGAAGAAGCAGCGGGAGGGGAATGAATGCAGCTACTGTTTGGGTTCGCCTTCCGCCTTAAATAAATGGGCAGCATCATGTGTACCCGCGGGTGCACAAATTGTAACATACGTGTCTGCTTAAGTGGGCATCACGTAACTGGTGTGTGAGAGAGAGATTCTGAGAGACAGAGTGTGTGTGTGCGACTCTACTCTTCGGACATGTACTCAACCTTTTGCATCAGGATATAAGTATAATGGTATTTACTTTAGCTAGTGATTTACGTGGCCATGTTAACGTGGTTGTGTCAAAAAAATGTCACTTCCTGCTCGTGATTTGTGTTATATAATTACAGGCAAGATTCTCGTGCATTGCACGGAACATCAATATGCATTTTTTTTACAAAACACCTGTTGTGATTGACCCATGCAGGAGTAATCCCATGTGGAAAAACTAATGATATATCAAGAATTTTATCAGAAAACTGGTATCTCGAGAATGTCATTGAAAAAGTGAAAAATGAGAGATAAGGCGAGGAGGAGTGGAGCATGGTGGTGACTGGTGGTCGGAGTGGGCGGTGGCATGGGGATGGACGGCACCGGCGGGCGGCAGCGGCCACCATGCTAGATTGTTCCAGAGACTTCCTTTTTTAATTGATGAGCAATGAGGTTGTGGGAGATAAGGATGTGGAGAGAGGTGCGGGTATATTTTGTAAAATTATCATAGTTTGCTTTCTATTCGTCAGATATAGATCATACGGTCCATATTACAAGATGGTAGGCACACCATCATCGCCAACTCGTTATTTTATAAGGGTACAGATGATAAGTTCTGACTACTAGAGTAAAGTGGAATTTGTCCATGTTATGCAAGTAAATTAAGGTGATTGTTTATCATACGGGTAAAGTTGGATGAAGGGTGGTAGGAACAAATGCTCCGCCTAGTGCATGTGCGTGTGAGATGGAGTCTTAGTGTGTGGGGTGTGTGTGTGTGTGAGAGAGAGAGAGAGAGATGGAGTCTTAGTGTGTGTGTGTGAGAGAGAGAG